>NW_026461706.1:0-77331 GCF_021730395.1 Mercenaria mercenaria | reverse complement strand
ATTCACTATAAAAAGCCACAGTTAGAGGAAATAGCCGCCAATACAACACTCCACATGGACAGAAGGGTATGTGCAACTACATACATGCACACTGTGAATGATCACATGTACATTAAGTGGTTTAAGCTCCCCAGTGGTTGTTTGTCACTGGTTTTTCCGGTGTGTTCTTTTACTTATTCGTTTGGTCCTCATATGTTTGCATTGTCTGCGTTTGTGTTTTTGTGTTATTAGTCTTGTGCACATCAGCTTGCTGTTGGTTTCGCTTTGGGGAGACTGTGGTTTAAGAAAGTGTTTTTTCTTGTGTATTTACTATGTCTGGGACATCTAATCTTGTCGTATTAAATAGAAAACTTTGTGTTTTCATTTGACAAACTGACTGTCTATGCAAATTATTTATTCTTCTATTTGACCTTGCAAAAGCTCTGTAACTACAAGGTAAAAAAATGTAGTTTTTTCTTAAGGTATTAGACCCCTAATAGTAATGTTTAAAAAATGGCATTTGCTTGGTATATTCTTACAGTTGACCGTGCTTCGCACTGTGTTGCACATTTTTAGAAACTTTTACCGTGCCGTTTTTTATAAATTTTGTGTAATTGATGGTATTTCCTCAAGCTCACGTAAAGACAAATTTCAAGGTGATGGTCTTTATCCAAAACGTTTGCAGAGGATTCAGTATACCATTATTTTTTATAAAAGAAACATCAAACTATTGGTAAACAATTATAAAACTTAAAATAAAATTGTCAATATCATTTTCTCTAGAGTGCCTCAAGTAAACGGATTTAATGAGACAGAATTGTAACTCCAACATTGAAAATTTAAGGTCGGATCCTACGAGTCTGTTTTGAATTTTGCTCACTTCATTAAAAAATAACCTTGGGGCAGAAGTAAAACCTACCTACATTTCTTCCACAATACGTAATCTAAAGAATGAAGGCAAAATGGAGAACTTTTACCGCATGTAACTCAGTATTTTTAAAGATGTCTAACTCTATCCCTTCTGTTTCAGAGGTAAATTCACTTTGAACAGCAAGAAATCGCTTATTAAAAGATTTTTTTCTACTTTTGTACAATAAATCAATAATAAGTCTCGAAAGAAGTAAAAACTTACTAGAAAAAAAAGGAAAATAAGGGAAAGAAAATTGATCCCAGTGGGGCTTGAACCTACGCCCCCTGAAAATTACAGTCAAAGTAGGTTTATGGTAGGAATTGAATACTCTTCAATAAGGAGGTACTCTATTATGGGCCTAATACCTTAAAAGTACAAAATAAATAGTCCAAATCACATTTAAATGTCAAAATTTATTTCTTATATAAAAAAAATTAGAATTACAAATAAAAAAATGTTCATCCAGGAAATGTGTTTGGTGTTTTACATCCAAAGCATCAAGTATACTCAGGAAATCACACGGGATCGGAAATCGAACCTCGAGACAAAGCTGCATACCATTGACCAACGTACTCGATTTGGAAGATGTAGTCATGGTAAATTAAAATTTATATTTTTATTTACAGATGGAAATGAAATATATAGAAAGAAATTTCACAGTCAGAGGAGTTTCAGCGCAAAGCTATGCTACAGTTGTGACAGGCTTTTTTGATATTGGACCGTTTAAGAGAACCAATCATGAATTTCGGAGACGAACTTTCTATTACAATGGTGCAGGAATATTTAAACGTCTCAGAAATATGCTCGTCGTTTATTCGGATTCCAGGCCTTTTCTAAACCATATCAAAAATATTCGAAGCGATAGATTAAATGAAACAAAATTGATATTTTTTGAACGGTCATCTGCATGGCCGTTTCATTTAGCTAAAACAATAAGACGAATTTATAGTTCTGTTAGTTATCCTAAACACTATCCGACTACACTTTCATCACTGTACACATGCACTATGCATGCCAAGTATTATTGTTTAAATCATTCTGCTACAAATAACTTTTTTAAAACAAAACACATCATGTGGTTAGACGTAGGGTACTTTTGGAGGCGGCTGAAGACTCAAAGAAACTTTTATCTGAAAACGCCGAATAATTTTAATGATTCAAAAATAGCTATGACAAGAATATACACTGGTCGAAGTATTCCCAGAAGTCCAATTGACATTATAAAACATAACCATTTTCTAGTTGGGGGTGGGTTAGTGTACGGTGATATTAATGTAATGTTGCAGTTTTCTTCCCAATATAAAAGAGCTGTCGAATACTTTTTAGCAAATAATGCAAGCAATTCGGATCAGCAAATAATACTTGCCATTTTTACACAAGAAGGCCGAAATGCTATCAAACCTGAAGTAGAGATTCAAATGTATGGAACGGCGAGCAACCGCGACTGGCACTTTCTAGGTGATAGTATGATAGAGGAATAAATATGCTAACATAGAAAGCGATATTTTTTTAACGATTGTGTGAACTTATTTTTACTTTAAAATATATTGTCCTACAAAATCAAAACAACAGAAACGAAATCTTATGGAAATTGGAAAATCAGTTAAATTCGCGACATCATTAATATCCCATTAGGCTTTAAATCTAATGTGTCTTAGAATTTTATGGGCTATGCTACATATATACGTCTTCCTCAGTATTCTTCTTTTTTCCAAGTTTGACTACAGTGGTCTTGGCTTAATAAGCATAGGCATATGTAAGCTTTCTTTGATTTATAAAATGGCTATTACAGACAGCAATAAGTTATGAAGTATTGAATGTACCCAAGTGATTCTGTGATGTATTTCTTTTGTGTGATATGTTTGAAATATTGTGACAATGTATGATGCATATATGTAAATAAATATGTAAAAAAATTACCTATCTATGTTTATCACACAATTTTTGTTGGAACAACGTTTGATATGGTATATGCCTTGGAGATGTTAGCCTAGTGTTAGAGCACCTACCTAATGCCTAAGTGCATGATGGTTAAAGTGTCATGGTATTAAAATGTGTTATCTAATTTTAGCTTTTTACTTGAATTCGTTATATACTTGCACAAAATCAACATCTTTTCCAGAAGTTTATCTGGCAGGGGTGTCACATTTCTGGCGACCCATTGTACACTTCCTTAATTTCAGTTTCAGAGCGTCCGAATCCATGCAGTACTATTATGGACTGAATTGAAATAGTTTACTAGTGATACTACCAGGAAATCAAACAAAACAATTAAAAAAAAAATAATAATAAAATAGAAAATAAAAAAAAAGAAAGAAAAATAAAAAATCTTATACAAGTGTCTCTTTACATCACATCAATAAAACCAGTAAGACATTTCATGATTTATTTTTTCATTCATGTCCTTTCGTTCATTCCGAGAAATGTGTGCATCTTACTGTTTTTATTTATAAATTAATTTTTAGATGCTATAAGAAGGATTCGCTGATAATGCTCCTATAAACAATTGTGGGAAATTTGTGTTGTCCCCCCGTTGCCCTTAAATTTTTTCACGGAAAGCAAGCTTCTAAAATTTTAAAAATTTAACTAATTTCTTCAAAAATAATGACATTTAATTTGCGCGGCAAATACGTTTTACATTTTTTAATTCCCGGGTGTCCAAGTGTTTTTGCGTAAAAAGAATGTCAATTTATTTGGTATTGTGGTCACGGAAAAGTATAGCGTTCTTGGGGTTTGGATATTTTTTGTGACATCAAATTTAAAACTTTATTTTTTTGGAGCAAACGTAAATACAAGGGGTTTGCAAGGCAATTAATTAAAATTTGAAAATTTGGTAAAATTTTTTTTTTATTGGGTACATGCTTTGTTTAAAATTGGCTGAATTTTCGTTATGAAGAAAGTATATTTAATTTTGGAATCTTTTTTGATTTAGGGGGAAAAAGGGGTCTCTTTATTTCTAATATAAAATTCAAGATTTAATTAATAGGGAAAAATCTTTTTACAAAAATCCCCAAAAAAAAAGAATATGCCCCTTATAAAATATTTTTTTTTTGTATTAGTTTGATTCGCAGATTGTACATTTTTATAGCCAGCTTTAAAACAACGAAAGGATTTTAAAACATTAAAATTGTGAAAGAAAATATTTCTTTCGACATCATTCAAAGTAGTTCTCGTACCCAAACGTTTTTAAAGTAAAAGACATGGCATACTTTGTTTACGCCCGGTTTTTTTTTTCACGGGGGGAATTTATGGGAAACAACATAATGAAAATTTATATAACCCCGTATTTTTTTTTCAAATCATCTAAAAACTGTAAGAACGATTTTTCCGTATGGGCAATCAGACGAAAAAGAGGGAAATTTGGGATGAGACCATTTCAAACTTCATTATTAAAGTTCGTGTTTTTCTTTCGGGGTTTTACCTCATGATGTTTGACCGGTTAAAAAAGTACAATTTATCTAAGCAAGACGTTTAAGACAAAGTTGGGGAAAAAATAGTCAAATAAAAAAGTATTTATTAAGTGGGTTGGGATTGAAGTGAGCATTGGTAGCTGTTGCAACCCTTTGCTAGCCAAATAGGTTTACTAAACATTTTGAAAAAATTAAAATTATGCCGTTTTTTAATTTTTACTTTTTCCAGCGATATGTCAGGGGCCCGGTTAGCTTGTCGGTGGGCATTTTGCCTATAAAAAGGGGTTGAGTTCGAGCCAATCTGACGAACTTTTGTTTTATATTTGATTTTGAACAATCGTTGAGGGGTTCAAAAAAAAAAAAAAGGATTTGCAAAATTAAAAATGGAATTTTGAGTCAAAAACAAAAGAAAGAATGTTAAGTGTCTTTTCGTCTTTTTTAAAAAGTAAAGTGCTTTGTAGAGAAAATAGTGAAATTTCCTTTTACTTTGTCGCCCCAGCCTTCAAGTTTGGAAAACAAAATAAATACGGGAAAGTTTAAACAATCAAAAGCTTTATAAAAATCCCTTATGAAAATTTTGAAAACCCTTTATATTCCTATAAACTTTCGAAAATTTTACAAGATTATTTGATAAGTTCTTTTCTTTAAGCAAAGGGTAAAGTTTTCTCTCACGAGATTAATGGAAGGATTTTTAATTTGTCCAATTTCGAAACAGGTTCAGGTTTTCCGCAAATGAAATTTTATTAGTGCAATTTACAATTGAAAATTCTTTAAACTTCGTACATCATAAGGAAAGAGGTTAAAACCCCAAATAAATTTAGAGTTTGTGTGTATGGGGGTTGTTTTTGGCTACAATAATTATTTAAAATCCCCCACCAAACCCTTAAATTTTTTGGCAAATACTACTACGTTATGAAGTGTTTTTTCAAAAACGTTTCTTTTGCCCTTTTACCTAAAAAATTGCAAATTTAGGGTTAATGGAAAAGGGGTTTGTGTAAATGTTTTTACATTTTAAGGGGGGGTAATCTGACTGGACCAACCAAAGAAAAAAAAATTTCCTCTTTTTTTTTTAATTGTCTAAAATTTTTCTGAATTTTTCATGAACAATTCAACAAACTTGAAAAAAAGAGGCCAATGGTATTGATTTGGAAGAAAAAAGTGAAAAAAATAAAAAAAACAAAAGACAATTCAAAAAGGGAAAAAAAGTACCAAAAGGAAGCCCCCAAACGAAACCACAGCACGCGAGGCCCCACAAACCAACAACACACACAACAACACAATACAACAAAGCCAACATAAGGACAAAAAAAACAAAAAAAGGAAAACCGTGGGGACCCCCTTTAAAAAGGCTGCAAAAACCCCCTGGGGAGTTTTTAAACCGGGTTTTTTGGTGGCCCCAAACCCCCCTGGGTTTTTAATGTAAACATTTATATCATTTTAATTGCCCTGGGGGGGGTTGTTCCGAGGTTGGAATATTTTTAAGGTTTGTAGTTTTTTGATAACCGCATTCTTATTAATGGTCTTTCCTTGGAACCACTATACCCCTCCCCTTTTTTTATTTTTTATTTACAATTTAATGGCCCCTTTTCTGTAAACACGTTCAAGGCGCTTCCCCCAACTGCCCCAACGGGCGCGAATCACCTTAAAACAGCCCCGGGCGTCGCCCGGGGACGGTTTGGAAAAAAGCCCCAAGAAAAAGAAGAACTTTTAAATCAGACGGCCCGGTCACTTACCCTAGCTTTTTCGAATAGAAAAAATTTTTTTAACGTGCCGGTGAAGCCCGATACACGCAAAGCGTTTTCCGGGGGGAAAAAAATCGGGGCCCTCTGTTGGTGGGAATCCAGAGATTATAATTTTCAGGCCTAGCCCGGGGGATTCGAACCCGGACTCGTTGACGTAAGCGTGTTCCCACTAGACCCGGGCCCACCCTTTTTTTTTTGATTTTTGAGATTACCTTTTATGAAAGGGGGAAAAAGAGTAATTGGGGGACTGTAGGGGATCCCGAAAATCCCCGATAGGGAAGGAAAAAAGGGGGGGGGAAAAACAAAAATTTAGGGTTTAGGGGTTTTTTTTAAAGGTTAAAATTTTAAAATAAGGTTTTCCGTATATATGAATACGGATTCTTAGTATACGAAACCCGAAAATTATAAAAATGGGGGGATTCTAAAAGGGTTACGGATGTTAAACACCGAATTCCTTTTTTTGGTGTAGGGAAATAAAAAACCGTTAAAACGAAATCGAGGAATTCCCGTATTGTTTCATAAACACCCCGTATATTTCCGATTTTCGGGGTTAGGGTAGTTAGTTTTGTATATTTCGAAATCAGGGATTAATTCCGAATTTTGCAATTAATTTGTAATCCCGGGAAATCGGGTTTTAAATTAATTTTTAATTCGAAAATAGGGGACGTATTGCCCCCGTTATGCTTGGTATAAAATGTATTATTTCCGTTTTGCAAAAAAGGGTTTTAAAAAATTTGTATATTTTGAAAAAAGGGAACATTTCTCGTTTTTTTTTGATAAACCCCGTAATTTTCCGTATATTTAATTAGGGTATTTGTAATTTCAAAAAATACGGGGAAAAAAAAATTTTCCCCGTTTTTTTGTTAAAACCCCTTTTTCCCCTTTTCCCGGAAATTTCGATTTAAAAATTTGTATATTTCAAAAATAGGGGGACTTTATTCCCTTTTTTGTTGGTTAAAACCCGATTTTTCCCGTTATGCCAAAAATGGGGTTTTTAAAAATTTGTATTTTTTAAAAATTTTAAAGCGAGTCCGAAACAAGTTTTGTGAAAAGGTTTTTTTAACTGCAACCGAAGTGAAAAGTTGGTTTTAAAAAAAATCCAACAAATTTTGGTGAACAAAATGCATTTACCCAGGGAATTGCAGAACTTCATAAAATTTTTTATATCTTTTTACGTTTTTTTTTTTAACTGCTGAATTAAGAAATTTCCCAATATAATTATTTTCTGCTGGGGGGAAATACTTTAAATAAAGAAAAAAATAAAAAAACTAAAAAATTAAATGGGTTGTGAAAGTCATTTTACTTTCCTTAGTTTCGGTGTTATGAAATGAAAATCCCGCGTGTGCGATAAACCTCGGGCCTACACGTTTTCCCGTGTACGTTCCCCGGGGCGCGGGTATTTTTTTTTTGAACACCTTTTCGGGTTAGTCCCAAGTTTGTTGCAAACCGACCGAGTGGGTCGGTTTTTTGTGTTTTTTTTGGGGATTAACGTTGCGCTGAAATTTATAGGTCCTTTAGCGACTTTTTTTTTGGGGGGAAAAACCGGGGGCCCAAAAGTGCATTTTTTCAAAAAGGCAGCAGTTAGTTTTTCCCACTGGGGGAATTCAACATCGCGTGGGGGTTTTGCCCCCCAAAGGGATGGGCAACGGGTTTAAATATCGACTAAACCCTCGGCCCAAACGGGGGGGCCCTCGGGGGGTAGGACGGAAAAAACAGGGGGGGAAAACTTGCATTTGGTAAAAAAAAAACCCCTTTAATTAACGGAAGTTTTTTAAGTTTAATTTAAAAAGCGTTAATTGTTTTTTATTACCTTTTTGGTTTCAATGTTCACTTTAAAGCTTTACTTAAATTAAATTTTTAAGCATAAAAATTTTTTTATCCGTTGACTTTGTTTCAAGAAATTTTGGGGCGTTTGTTCTTTGAAATATTGGTGGCCAAAACCGGGTTTTGGAATATTTTTTTTTTATGGGAATTTTTTTTTTGTACAGGGGGAAAATGTGGAAATTTAAACACGTGCAGGGGTGATAACAACCGTGGCAAGGACGCTTTACGTTGACGTTTATACTAAATGGGAAGTTTTAAACTAAACGGCGCGTGTTTGGGTGTTCAAGAAAAGGCGTAAAAATTTCTGCAATTTTTTAAAATGAATGTTTTTATAGGAGGGGTTTTTTATAGTTGCTGAATTTAAAAAAGTAAGTGTTTTTGTTTTTGAAGAAAAAAAGACTGAACTCGTTTAGTTTGTTGGTTTTTTTTAGTTGCAGTGTCATTAAAAGGGAAAATGGATACATCAGTGAAATAAGTAGTTATGACGGGCCTTTTTAATCACACTTTCCCCAGTGGTTTTAAAATTGCGAAGGGTCTAACACGGGCACGTGAAAAAAAATTTTTCACATGCCCTTTTTTACGTAGTTTTCACTGTTCCAAGAATATTTTTTTTGGGGGAGTGGCCTTTTGTATTGCCTAGAAAAGTGAATATTCGTTTTCGTAAATTCATTTTGTGTCTAACTAAATAGCTTTTGAAAATATTAAAAAATTTTGTTGAAAAAAACGGAGGGGGATCCGGGGCCGAGGGGGTTAAAGGGCCGCGATTGTTTTATTGTTAACGTTGTGGATGGCCACCGGGGGTTTTTAATTTTTCTTGTGAGGAAACCCCTCACCTGTTACGGAAGGTCGGGGGTTTCCCCCAGGTGCCTGTCGGATGAAATAAACGGGGGGACGGGGGTCTTTCCACAATTGGGGAAAGCCAATTTACTTTTTGTTCAGTGCGATTTAAATCCAACAAAAAAAACGGGAGCTTTGGGGTAGCTGGCGGGAAGCGTTAGCTCCCAATATAAGGGAGTGAGTCCGGGTTTTGGCCTCCCTTTTTCCCAAAAATTTTTTTGAAAATTTCCCACTTTTTTGTAAAACGCACCGTGATATTTATGGAAATGTTTAAAAATTTTACTTTTCCCGCGTAAAAAAGCGATTTTTTAAATTTTTCTAGAAAAAAACCTAAAATGTCACAAGGTAAAAAAAAATTTAATATTTTAAAAAATAATTAAAATTTTAAAGTAAAAAGTAGCGTAACTCAAATGTGATGTTCTTTATTTAAAAAGAAATGGAACCGGGTAAGGGAGAGGCACGATTAAGTATAAAATATAAAATGCTAAAATTTAAACGAAAACGCCAAAAAACAGAAAAAGTTAATGATGCTTAATTAAATCAAGAAAAGCTTTCCCGTTTTCCCATCCACTTAAATAAAAACATATAATTTCTGGAACAGTTTTACGCAACATTTTGATAATAATTGTATGATACCATTTTTTGCAGGGGTTTTAAATCCCTTTGTGATTTTACTTATTTCATCAAATTCGTTACAACTATACACAATTTAAAAGTCTATTTCATAAGCGCGTAAAAATTAAAAGCCCCAGAAAACATAATTTAATTGGGCCTGATTACCCAAATCAGATAGTTGCCCTGACCCCAAGCCGGGGTTTTGTCGAACGTTCAACATTTTTCCCGAAATTTTGGGCTAAAAAGAAACCGAGAAACCCTTAACACAAATTAGGCAAATTGTGGGGTCTTAATGCATGATTTTTCCGCCAAACAGTTGGAACACGTTCCGGTTTTTCCCCGAGGGGGAAAAATTTGGGTCAAGTGCCGCAAAAGGGTATCTTATTTTTGATTTTAGAGGAAAGGAATACGGTAAAGAATTTGAATATGTTTTTTTTTAATAACTGTTTTTTTGTGGACAAAACCTTTCAATAACGGAAACAAGGGGGGGTTTTATTGTTTTCAAAATTTAGAAACGTCAAAAGGTAAATTTAATTTTGTAACGTAATAAAAAAAGAAAATTTGAATGCCTTAAATGTTCATTTTCATTCATTTGATTTTTTTTTTTTCACAACTATTTTTAACTATTTTTTTATTAATTTTTTCTCCAAAAGACAAGGTGTCAGTACCAAAAATTGATGTTGCAAGTGTTTGAAATAAAAAAAATATTCTGCAAAAAACTTTTTGAATACCCTTGGGATTAACGAGAAAAAGTTTTCAAGGCAAAAACAAACCCCGATGAAATTTTTTCGAGAAGCCCGGGACGAATAAGGCGGCAAAAAAAATTATTATTTATCAAAAAATGGAAATTTGGAAAATAATTTTAAATTAAATTACAACTTTTTTTTTAGAAAATGGGTACGGATCTGCAAAAAAACGCTTTTTTTTCTAGATGGACTTTGAAAAATTTAAATCTCTTGCCTCTGTCTAAGAGAAAATGTTTTCTGCGAAAATTCGTGTAGTATGAAAAAAATTTAATACTATTTTCAATTATTTGAATTTACAATTTTTTAAATTTGGGGAGCGGGGGTATGGTATTATTTTTTTCAAATATTTTTATCAAAAAAGGGAGGGAATAAAAAAATTTTAAAATTTTGTGAATTTTTGGGTTATTTTAAACTGAAAGTTTTAAGAAATTTTTTGTGCCAAAAAAAGCATACTACTAGTCTTTTGCACGTCGAGTTTTACCCAAAAAATTTTTAAAGGCGCCTGTATTTTTTTGAAACTGCCAATTTTTTTTTTTAACAATTTTAAAAAAAGGGAATGATTTCATTTCCTTCTTTGAAAACGGGGGGGGGGGGGGGGGGGGGGGGTCACCATTTAGTTCATCTATTTACCATTGGGTTCCCAACCCAGAAAAAAATGTTTCTTAAGGTTTTCGGAAAATTTTGGGAAAGATTTTAAGCGATTTAAACCCGTAAGATCTCTATTAAAATGTCCATTACGATTTTTTACTGTTAAGTAAGGCTGGGTATAGTTTGTCGATTCCTCCGCTGTTAAATTTTTGACTAGGGAAAATATAAACTAAACCCCGAAGAAAGAAAAAAGAAGTATGACAGAAGGGAAGGGAAAGGGATTGATATTACAATGCAAAAAGCTAAAACCCTAAAAAGTACCATCAATTTTAGAATGGGTTTAAAATATTTTAGAACCAGTTTAAAAACACTGCCCCATATTTTTTATCCCCGGCTATTGTTACCAATGAATTTAAAGGGTGATTAAAAACTGAATATTTAATTATTTTATTTTTAATGTAACTGTTGCAATCTTTGGGGCTAAAATAAATTTAAAAAAAACGCAATTTTTAAAGAAAACTTTTAAAAAGGTCGGGTCAATCGTTGGGGGACAAAGACAAAAATAATAAATTTTAGTGGCCATGAAAACCCACATGTGTGGGGGTTTTTGCACATGGATCGAGCCAATTGGCATTGCGCGTCTGCTTGGGTCCATGCTGTTCGCTCGTTTCTCTAATTCCCCTAGGGTTTGAAAGCGAACGGGATCCCGATGGCAGGGGTGGGCTCGATCCTGCTGGCGCAAAACCCCTTTTTGGTTTTCCATGGCACGGCTTATTTTTTTTTTGAATTTTGGAAATTTAAAGGTGTTATATAGTATACTCACGATATACGTTCGGAAAACATGGAAAATTTTTTGTTTTTCTAAGTTTACCCCCAAAAGTTGATTTTAACGGCATTTAAAAACCCCACCCTTTTTGGGTAACGCAGCGGAAAAATCTTATTGCCGGGTGCGGGGGTTCTTTCCCCGGGGCGACCCTCTTTTTTTAAAATATGACATTTTAAAAAAAGCCCCAAAAAAAACGAAAATTCCCTTTTTAAATTTATAAGTGACAATTCAGCTTAGAAGGGATCGGATGAACTGTAATTCTGCTTTTTAATCGAACAAATTTGTGAATTTTACGAAAAAAATATGTGCATTTAAAGGATATTGATTTGGAATTTAAAGCCGGTTTCTAGGGTTATTTAAAATTTGAAAAAGAAAAAAAAAAAAAAAAACAAAACAACGGAGAACAATAAAACATCCCGGGAAGGGCTATTTTGCTGTTACCGTTTTTCTTACTTAGCCAGGCCCGTTCACGGCCCGAATAGACTGGCTTGTCAAAAAAAAAACTTTGAAAAAAAAAGTGGGGTTTTTTTTGGGAAAGAAAACGAATTGTTTGTAAATTTTTTCTTCGATCTTGGAAAACAAAATTTGTGGTTTGCGACCGCATGGATCAAGAAGCCCCGGGATGTTCCCAATTAAGGATTTAAAAGCGAAATAAAGGATTGCCGGGCTGCGCGGGGTGCGCTGGTGGTCTGAACCATGTGGTCGCAAACCCCTAATTGGTTTTTCCCCTGGCAGGCTTTTTTTATTTTTTGTTGGTTAATCTTTTAGATTTGGGTAATTTTAAATCCAGATTTTCGAAGTTTTCCTTTTTTATACTTGAAAAAGGATTGCTGAATTAAAAACCCAGTGCATTATTTTATTTTAAATAAAGAGAGAGACATTTATGGTGAATATTTTTTCTTGTCAAAAAATTTTTTAAGACGCGAAATTGGAAAACTGGAAACCTTCAGTTTTTTAAAAATAAAATTTAAAACGTTTGGGAAATTAAAAGTTTAGAAAATTGTTCAGTCCAAAATTTAAAGGATGTTTTAAAAATGAATTTTAAAAAGTTTAAAAAGCGATGTTATGTCACTCTATATTTTTCAAAAATTTACAAAAAATTTTTTTGTGCATTTTGAAAAAGTTTTAAACGGAGGTTTTTGTAAAGGGGGACAGGAACAAATTTGATAGTTTTCGTTACGCTGCGTTTGGTTTAAAATAACCGTGGGTGTAGTTTTGATATTTTTTGGTGGAAAAATGGGGGGGGTTATTTAGAATATTACCAATTTTTTTGTGTTTTGAAGTTTTGGACGGTAAAATTCCCCTTTAAAAAGTTTTCTTCCGTCTTTGTTTTTAATGTATTTCAGTTTGAAAAACAATCCACAAATGAGGGGAGGTTGGGGGCAAAATGTGCGGCACTATGAAAAACCCGAATTTTATATTAATTAAATTTTGGGAGATAGATTTTAAAGTAATAAACCATAAAATGCAAATAAACACTGAGATACTTGTATTAAATACAACAGGAAAATTAATGATACTAATTTTTTTGGCGACAAAGAGTATGGGCGCGAACCCTTTTTTGATGTGTATCCCTGCCCCCGCATTTTTCGCATAATTTTCAATATTTAAAAGTTAAATTTCATTTTCTAGAATTCAAGGGTTTTTATAGGTTAATTTTTTGTTTCAGGTTTAAAAGAGTTGTTAAAGAAACAAAAAAGGGGCGATATTTTTTTTCCCATAGGAATACTTATGTGTGAAGTTCTACTTTTGTCAAAGTGCAAAGACACCGGAGAGCCCTTCGTTTCAGTGCTTGCAACCAGTAACGTTGATTATTGAGATTAGAAAAAAGAATTTTCCGGGGTTCTCATTTTTAACCGAACTATGGGTTCAGCCAGAACCAACATGGTTTTTAAAAGGGGTTTTTTTTAAAATTTTTTAGACTTAGAAGGGGTGTACTGTCGTTTAGCAGACGGAAAAACGAAAGCTTAGCGGTAACAAATTATGGGAAAAACAAACATGACAGCAGTTGTGCAATTCTAGTTTTTTAATTTGAAAAGAAAAAATTGAGCCGTGCAAAGAGATAAACCAAAATATTTGGGTTTTTCGCAGATGGATTCCCCATCCGCCCCTTGGGGAGGGTCCTGCGTTTGCTTTCAAACCTATTGAATACGTAATTTAGCGAAACATGGGTCCCGACAGATGCGCGAATGCCAGGGGGTCTGGGCAGGGTCGCAAAACCCCCATGTTTTTTTTCAGGCGCGGCTCATATTGAAATGCTTTATGTTACGAATAAACCCTATTTTAACTTGCTTTAATTTGGACAGAAAAAGAAATTTATAATCGTTTGAAAAATATTTAAAAAGTATTTAGTTGATAAAAGTTTAAATTTTTTGACATGTCTCCAATTAATAACAAAAGTTTTTTTCCTCCCCTTTTTGTCCTTTTTTTTTTAAAATACCTTATCTGCGGAGGTAGACTGACATTTATTTGTCATTTTATGTGTGCCCATTACGAAATCATTCCATAATAAAAATACGGGGTTTTATACTACACATATGCATTACGGAAAAACTGTAAATGATCTTTTAGAATCTGGGTGAATTCCCCAAAAGAAACCAATTGTCTAAATTGAGACAAAAATGGAATCTGTATACTCTGATTCGCTAAATGGGGGAAAAAAATTGGGGATATAAAAGCTCGGGGGTTATCCCAAAATTTTACCCCTTGCCCGTTAAAAAAATAAGTTTGTATAGTATTGGGGCCCAAGTAAAGGGGGCCGAATTTCGTATCGCATATACGGGATTAGTGTTTTCCATATCAAAAAAAGTACAGTTTCGTATCTGCCCCGTATATGACAAAAGTACGGGATCCTTATATTTAGTATATCATGCGTATACGGAAAAAAATCCGAAGCCCGTATATTAGAAAATACAAGTCCGTATATGTCCCGTATATTAGATGCAATCACAGTCCGTATATGACAAAAATACGGGATCCGTATACTACGTATATTCGGAATACACAGGCTCGTATACGTGTTCCGTATATTCTAAAATACGGAAAGTATACGGGAAAAAAGTCTCAAGA
The DNA here is from genome assembly GCF_021730395.1 of Mercenaria mercenaria. Taxonomy (NCBI): domain Eukaryota; kingdom Metazoa; phylum Mollusca; class Bivalvia; order Venerida; family Veneridae; genus Mercenaria; species Mercenaria mercenaria. Next base: position 62,785 of record NW_026461706.1, on the reverse strand, counting down.
CCCTTTGAATACATGAAAATTAAACTTATGTTAAAGCAGGACACGAATTACACCAATTCTAGGGATTTATTTTTAAAGTTCGTTTATTGCATATATACGGGAACTATACATTTATGTATATTCGGCGTATACGGGATCCCGTATATGCATGAAACATATACGGACTTCCCGTATACTAGATGTTCCGAATACGGGATCGTATATTAGGTCCGTATATTTGTAATATACATCCCGTATACTCCCGTATTTTTGAAATATACGGGACCGAACACTCCCGTATATTGACTCTTTTTTCGCAGTGCATACGGCAGAGATTAACTCCGCCCCGCCATGCAAAATGAAACAAAATGAAACGCACTTTAACTAGAAATGATAATATTTGTATATATCAGCATGTGTAGTTAATCTTTTACTAATCACAGTAATTTCACACAATACTAAAATTACCTTTTAAACGTGGTTGCTTACAATTTATTGATAAACAAGAGGTCAAGGAAATACAAGTTAAGTTACTTCATTTTTTGCGTCATTTTATTGTATATTAAACTCTAGTTGCATCAGTTTGTCAAAATTACAAGAAATAGTTAAACCAAACTCGTATTAACAATACAGATGTCAATTAAATGATTTACCGGGGAACAGTGGTCTAGCCGTTAAGGTGTCGGCCGCTCAATCCAGGGGTCGTTGGTTTGAGCCCAACTGGGGTCACGACCATTACTTCTCATATGACACCTGTACTGGGTTTTCCAGGAAGTGGACTCGAAAGTTGTCCCAGTAAGGTTGAAGATTTCATCACAATCGAGCTAAAACAAATTAATATAGACTAATTTGATGATTAAATGAATGAATGAGTTTGTTATAAGGCGAACCGACACAAAAAGGTCATATAACGCAGAGAAAAAATTCAAATGGAGAACATTAATTGTAAGGCATATCTGAAACAATTAAATTAAAAAAAAGTAAAAAAAAAAAACCTATATACATATATAGTGTTAAAAATATCAGTTACAAACTAAATAAGATTGCAAAAGATGTGAATAAAATTATAAAAGGATCATATTTTATGATACAAGCCCATCTGTTTTAAAGTAATGCAAAATTTGGTCGACTTAAATTTGCTCAAACCTGGTAGGTACTGCGCTGTGGAGCGTAGTTTCCGCAGTCGATTAAAATACTAAGTATGTTAAACAGTAAGACGTGTTTGACATGGTACACATTCAGGTTGATATTCATTCAGAAGTTGAGAATGAGTCAAACGGGTATGACCTATAGACAACGAGAAAGATATGTTCACCTGATGTTCACCATTCACCTGAAATACGTTTAATATCATAAAGTGTATAGAACAAAGCATTGTTCCATGATGATTGACATTTAGTTAAAGTGTATTTGTTTATTTTTGGCCTAAAATCAGTGTATGGTAATTTCAAATTAGATTGTGGTAATGAAAGTCATTTCTTTGTTGCGGTATCAGTATTCTCATTTCCATTTATAACAACATGACCATTTATAACAACATGACCAGGAATCCAACAAAATATTATTGACATTTTTAAAAGATAGTTCATGAACCCTGAAAAGAATATTTTGGATGAAAGAATTTTCCATATTTCGGTTGTAGATTTATTGTAAAACTGAAAGTGATTCTGGTAAAATAATAAACTTTTCTTAATTATGTTTTGAAATATAATTCATGGCCAAATCAATAGCTTTTGCCTCAGCTGGAAAAAAATTGTTGCGTTATTTTGATTGATGTAGGTAGCTGACGGCAGCAAGGCCAACGTTTGAATCATCCTCAGAACCGTCTATATAGATTGGAGAATGATCCTTGTAAGTCGACTTGATGTCATTATCAAATAGGGAATGCCACGCACCAAACACGCAGTCTCCCCAAAACGAAATCCACAGCACGCAAACGTGCACACCACAAACACACACACGCACGCACGCACGCACACGCGCGCGCACACACACACACACACACAAAGCCAACACATGAGGACAAAACGAACAAACAGAGGAACACAGTGGGGCACCGCCTTGGAACGGTCAGTGTCAAAAAACACCACTGGGGAGATTAAACCGGTTAATGGTGCGCACCCAACCTCACTCTTACCCCCACCATGTTCCAAAGACACGGGACAGTGTAAATAAAAGTAATCCCCTCCAGGTGAATCTCTAACACACGTAATGGAAACAAAAAGACATGGCATGTAAAACACAAAAATGCTCGTGTATAAATATATAAAACGCAAACCTTAAGAACCAAAAACGTATGTACTCAATGCCTTTTCAGAAGACAGAGCAACAAAAGAAACACCATTAAGGGCCCGACGAAACAGGCCAGAAGACAGATATCAAAACAGTTCAGTCCTGGTAGGATTTAAAAACTGCTTATCATAGAGTCCTCCTCTTCTTCCATCAGACACAATCAAAGAGGGAAGCGTAGTGTCCAACTGTAAACGGGTTGAACACTAAACATGCGGTATGTCTCAAAACAGTTGGGTCGTACCTCTTTTGATAAAACGTTTTATAATTTTACCAAATACATTTGGAAAATTACCATGACCCAAGATCTTACGAAGTTTGTAAACCACATCCCCATAAAAACGGGTTTAGAAATACCTTCTCGCAGAAGTGTCTTTAAATTACTATTGAATTTTAAAACTAAATCAGAATTGCGATAGTAAAATTTAGCAAAATATTTACGCAATTTGTTATAACGGTAGCCTTGCTGAAGAAGTTTACTTGTAATATATTGATTACGTTCATTGAAATGCTTGACATGACTACACGCTCTGGCAAACCGAATTAATTGAGAAATATATACCCCATAAGATGTAGCCTGAGGTACATCCCCATCCAAATGGGGAAAATTTACAATACTAAATTTAAAATCATCCCTCTTGTCATAAATTGTGGTATGTATAATATTGTCATAAATAGAGAGATGTAAATCTAAAAATGAAGCATCAGTATCCGAATTGTTAGTTTAAATTAACTGAAGTTCCCTAGGATAAAAAGTACCCACCAATTGAACAAAAAACGGATTATCCATATTAAGAATATCATCCAGATAGCGTGATATATTATTAAATGCAGTTATAATATCTGCCTGCGTATCTGGAGAAAGGCTCAACATAAAGTCTCTTTCATAACAATATATAAACAAATCTGCGACAAGGAGTGCACAATTTGTTCCCATGGGAATACCAATTACTTGTCTAAAATCTGCATTCCCAAACCTGATGTAAATGTTGTTCAATAAAAAGGAAAGGGCTTTACAAACTTCGTCACAGGTCCACATTGTATAATGTTTAATGATATTGCTAGTGAAAAAAGCTTTATCAAAATTGCAAGCGAGAAATGTAGCATTCTCTCTGGTAAAAGTCTTTTGAATTAGGGCAGTTAGTTTGTCATTTATTAAGTTATGTGGTAAAGTGGTATACAAAGTAGAAAAATCGTATGTACTGACTGTAGATACCTTGAAATTATTAATTTTAAACTTATCCAGGATTTCGCCAGAATTTTTAATCGACCAAAAAAAGTGTTTACCAGAGTTTTTGTATACTTTATCGCAGTATCTTTCCACGTGGGCTTTCACAGCAGTTAGACATGATGTGAATAGTTTTGAAATATTTGTAGTGGTACAAGAGCTTGAATTAGCGATGAAGCGAGCTTTATATGGTTGTTTATGCAATTTAGGAATCCAGTACATGGTTGGTAGTTTAATTTGTTGATCGTCTATATGAACTTTTAAATTAGAAACTTCAGTGATGTGCTCAGTGACCGAATTATTTTCAACAGAAGGACTCAATGTATAAGTTTTAGTGCTATTTAGTTCGTTTTGTAAAACATTAATATAATGTAGGCGTCAAATGATGATAATATTGTTGGCCGCCTTGTCTGCTGGAACTAAGACATACTTAGAATGAAATTCTTGGATTTCCTTTTTCAAATGTCTTAAAGTAAACTTGGGTTTTGGTGGAAGTATGTGTTCATTTGTTCGATAAAATTTTCTTCGAGAATCAACAATGTTAAAAATATTTCGTTTCCAAGACGTTAATGCATTGGGATCAGCATTCTCACGACGACACCATTTAACACAAAGAGTTTCGTTTTCATATCAAAAAGAACCGTAGGATAATTAAGGGTAGATTTGTTTCGTTTTTCTCACATATGAATCGAAGTACTTAGGTTTAAAATGATTTTATGAGTTTAAAATGATATTATCAAAACACTAATCATTCCAAAGTTCACATACGCTTTTCATGCACTAGAGGTTCCAAAATTTGTAATTATAGAGATTAACAAGTTGATATTTGATTTTCTCTGGAATGGTAAACGAGAAAAAATAAAAAGCACTACACTGATTGGAAAGAAACTTAACGGGGGAATTGAAATGATTGATATTGAGTCTTACATTAGCGCAATTAAAATTAAATGGATAAACTCCCTACTAGATGAAAAACAAGCTAATTGGAAAATATTACCAAACTATTTCTTATCATCGTTCGGATATAATTTTCTCGTATTCTTTATGAATATTGATAGTCCAAAAAGTATTAATACAACAACTCTACCAAAGTTCTATCAAAATCTTCTAGACATCTGGATTAATTTGAAAAACAAAGAACGGTATCATTGTAATACCTTTTACGATATTAGAAAGGAAATACTGTGGGGTAATAGATTTATTAAACATAATAAAAAATGCTTAATATTTCCAACATGGATTAGATCAAAATTAATTTGACAGAAAGACAGAAATTATTAAATAAAAAGAATTGGATTGCAGAATTTAACACAATGGTAAACGCTATTCCAAAAAGGTGGAAAAGAAGTTTACGGTCTGAAGTTTCGTGTTCAACATGCATAAAAACTGAGCTGAAAATTAAAATTGGAAATGACGATTTTAAGAGTAGTGACAACAAAACAATATATAACCATCTAGTTTCCAAACGATGTACAAAACCATATATACATGATTATTGGAAACAACATCTTGAATACGATATCCAATGGAACACCTTCTATGAATTTATACACTCTTTACAAGATAATAGAATAAAAGAGTTCAAGTATAAATTAATAAATAGAATATTTCCATGCAATGAAATACGATACAGGGGGAAAATGTTAAACTCACCGAACTGTTTAGTTTGCAACCAAGTGGAAACTTATGAACATGTTTTTGTAGAATGTCCGAGAACAGATAACATATGGGCGGATGTCCATAATGTACTTAAATCTTGCGGCATATGCAATAATATACGACAATTAAAAACTATTGTTATAGGCTATAAGATTTCAGACCCGACCTATTATTATATTAATACTATACTGTCTCTTGTCGGATTCTGCATTTATAAAGCTTATTTCCTTTGCAACTGTCGAGAACGTAACTATGATATTGTTAATCTGTTTAAATCTGAATACAGAATTATGTTTAAATATCTTACCAACAGGAAAGTAAACAATCTTTTCACACTTAAATTTCATGAATATGCAGAATCATTATATAACAGAGAATGAACTACATATTTGTTTATTTGTACCATTTTACTTATTTGTATGTAATTGGAGTTTAATTGTGCGCATATGTTTTGAACGATAACATATCAAAAAGACATCGACATATAATGAACACTTTGCGCCTGGGAAGAAACGTTTCACAATATCATCAATTTTGATGGGAAAATGTGTTACAGATAAAATAGCACCTTGCGGAACTCCCTGTTCTTGCTCAAATGAGGCAGAAAGGGTAGAACCAACATGTACTTTAAAATTGCGATCAGATGAAAGCTGTGATATTAATGTTGGAAGACGAACTTTTAAACTTAAGACGTTAAATTAATTCATTATACCATATTTCCATTTAGCGACAGGGCCTATTCTAAATCGAAAAAGACAAACACAACATGTATCTTTTTTAACAAATACATCACGAATAAAATATTCGAGTCGATCAAGAAGATCAGTTGTGCTGTAAAAGTTCGTAATTTGGCAGTGAGATTCAAGATAACAAGCTAGTCTAGAATTGATCATGGGTTCTAGAGGTTTATATAAAAAATCAGTAATGCCAATCAATCTATAATCAATGGGGTTTACTATATTTCCTGGGTTTTTGGTATGGGAATAAGTACAATTTCTCTTAAGGAATCTGAAAGCATACCAGTTTTTAATGTAAAATTGAAACTTTCAAGATGGCGGTTTAATGATCCTTGTGGTAAATATTTTAAAAGTTGATAATGAATTTGGTCTGGAAAAGTTTCAGTATCATGACATTTATCTAAAGAGTTCAAGTAATTCTGTTAGCGAAAGGATTTCATTAAAATCCTCATCATTATTTAAATCAAAATTAAAAGGTTTACTTTCTTTAGTCTATTTAGTGTTTTAAAAGATCTGAAGAGTTTTTTGAAAATCACCAAAAGTATTGAAAGTATTGTTTTTGGTTAATGCAAAAGACTGGTCTGATTTTGTTAGATGAGAAACATTTAAAAAAATTCCTTTTCCACTTATTTAACTAAATATTTCCCAGACTTTTTTAACCGACAACAGAGAATTAAAGTTTAAAGCATATGAATGCCACAATATTTTCTTTACTTGTTTTAAGGTTCTGTAAGCTTTTGCTCTTAGAATCTTAACTTATTGTAAGTTGTCTTTTGTCGATTTTATATTGAACTTTTGAATGGCTGCTCTTTTCGAATATCGGTCTTACCATCATTATTTTACTATGGTTTATTATTAGGTTTATTACTTCTTGAAGTTTTCGAAATTGACTTGTCTGCAATATCTGATAAAATAACAGAAAACTGATCAACAAGATCATAAAAAATTGTGAAATTCTCCAAAGTCAAACTAAACTACATAAAGACAGGTATTGTTGCTAGTCAGCTTAATCAGATTTCAAAAAAGACAGATGATTTGACGTTTTTTTGAAAGATACTTGAAAAGATAATCGGAAAATGATTACTTCCATGTAAGTCATCTAGCATCCTCCATTCAATGTCAAGTAAATTGGTTTGGTTTGCAAATTGATGAATCGAAAGAAGACTAGTGTCCTATTGCAGGATGAACGTATGTTCTGGAGAAGCAGAGATAATTTCTCTCAATGAAAGTTTCAATAAAATGACCTCTAGTATTTCTGTCAAAAACAGCTCCAAAATCGATGATGACCAACATAATAAAAGACTGCGTTGTTGATTGATAATGTAGTCAAGTTCTTCAAGATTAAGTTTATGTTTTTGACGTATATATATTGAACAAAATGTTATAAGTCAATGCATAATAAATGTAATGCAAATGACTGAATAGTAGTATCCAAACCAATTTTTATGTGGAAATGCATTATCTATTAAAATTGATGCTCCACCAGAAGCCATATCAGAACTTTTATTTATATTGTTAAACATTGAATAATTTTTCAAAGATGTGTAGTCACTTACTTTCAAAAAGGTTTCACTAAGACATATCAAAGAGGTATTACATTTTGACAGATATGGAATTCATATTAATCAGAAGTCCATCCTCATCCTCCTTATCTTCATGTATTTCTTGATGTTCAAACTGGTTGTAGCGATAAATGCGATCATTAGGTCCCTTCCCTACTACACCGTTATTCCGATATTTGGTATTGTTAAATATATATTTTTCTTTCGTGTAGACTAGCATATATTTAACAAGGGTAGCAACTGGATTTGAAAGAAGCGGAAATATTTTTATTAATTTCAAATTCCGACGGAATATGAGTTTTAATTAAGAGTTGGCAGCATGATGTGTCAGCCATGTAACCGCATATCTATTGGCAGAAGTGATGGCTAAATCTATTTAATTATTTATTAGTTGGACTACAGTGAATAAAGGTAACTGTATCATTAACCGGATATACATGTACAGCAATATGTTTGTACTAATAATATTATTCAAAAATTAATAGTGTGTCTACTAAAGACCCTAGGGATATTGTTAAGATCTAGCTCTCGGAAGACATATTTTGATCGGGTGAGACAAGTAATTTTTGAATAATTCCAGTAGAGGAGAAAATTCTCAGTGAAAAGTAGTGTCGTGAATTATGAACGCTTTTGGGACACTACCGCCTAAAACCCACTGCAGTATTGGGCAACCACTCGATCACTGAATCCCTAAAAGTTTTATGAGCTGCCTACAAAATCGCATCACTTACTTTTGCTTTAAAAGCACATCTGAAAGAAGCACCCTCATGCGTAGTCAAAATAATTCGACGTTCATATTGTTTTTTTTTTAATTTGTGACAGGCAATCTAAACGTCAAATCTTTGAAGGACCAAAATAATGGAAGATAAATCAGAGTTCACAGTCATGTAAAGTTATTTGTTTTATATGACGTGTAAACACACGGTAAACGTTTTTTTGTACAGTACATACAAAGGTTTAAATCACCAGAAAATTCTTAATTTTGGATATTATTTGATATTTTTACATACATTAATAAGGAACTAAATCCCCTTTCGATACATGTAAGCTTTATTTGAACTTTATGGCCAATTTGTGGAATAAGCGGCATTTAAACCTAAAGCATGTAAAACGTCGGCAGCGATGAAAATTGCATCGGAAAAAAGCTTCAACTGTTTTTGGTCTTTTGAGTGTTTGACGCTATTGGGGATATTGCCTTAATGAAAAAAAATCTCAATATTTCCCAGGAAGGCGTCACAATAGTTGGACTACCCGCATGCGGTGAGCTTGACTTAGTCGCCACTTTTGGCTGGTCGGTGTACGTCCGTCCGATTTTGTCCGCACCATAACTTCGATATGCATGTACCAATCTTTCAAATATGGCATGAAAAGGAGTGTCATGGCTAACCACATGTTCCTATTGCAAAGGTCAAGATCACAGTTGGATGTCAAAGGTCTAAGTGAAGTTTGTCCGAAGCATTTCTTCTTCATGCCTTTTGGGATTTCGATTTTACCTGGCATGAATGTTTATAATCAATTACCTTAAAATTTGACAGGATTTTGTTTACAATAGTTACTTGTAGTACACTAAGCTGTATTCCCTGTGAGAGTATTCAGTTCATATTGTATCTAATTTTACCTGATAACAGTAAATATTTCTTGAGATTTAGAAGCCAGTAAGGCAAGGAAAAACGAACAGGCCTCTTTTTGACTGATAGTTTTAGTATTTAAACTGTTTGTTATGGCACAGTCTTGCATATACTTGATTTTGAGGTTTTGTATTTATTCTAACAGTTTCAGTGAGGGTAGATTATGATATAAATGTTCATAGAAAAGTTGTTGTGTCACTTTTTTAATTTCACACTTTCTTTGCAGTCAGATTGTTTTGAGACATATTATGCACATATAGCACTCAAATGACATTTTAAACTGTTTAAGAATTAAACTGAGATTTTATGACCTACTTTAATAATTTTTCAGACGTTGTTCGGCTGCAGGCCTTTCAGTCTCACACAAGTTGCTGGTTGAGTCGCAATGATGGTAACTGGAATTCTCATTTATCACCGGAAATAATTAGGAGAACCAGATGAAGTTCCTCAGGTTGATACAATGTATATTCACAAAAAAATTATACAGTTTGGAACATTCAGCAGGGAGTGATATACATTTAGAGGGTCCGTTTCTTGCCAGAAAGCTCGACTGTGATACACAGATTAAGATTTTGTACATTGTAAATAGTAATGGTGTTCAAGTGTAATGTACAGAGTGCACTGAATGTCAATAAACTGCTAGATTTGAGTGAAATAGACTCTCAAGGTTTTTAGTAAGCTCACGTATTAGACTTCAGAGCTGGCTGGCTCATTTTTTATCAGTGTAGCCATATATAAATGATCACTGAAAAGGACATGACACATTTAAGTAAAAAATTGCTTTTTAAGCACAAAAGCTATTCATTCTCGTAATTGCCAAATACTAACTGCTTAGAAAAGGGCAAATTTGACAGCTACAGAATTTTTCTTAGTTCACATTTTAGTTTTTCGTTTGAGCAGACGACGCGTTTCGATCCTCTTTTTGTAGTATGAATAATTTTCATAATATTTGAACTGTAATATTGTAATAATTTTTAAGTAGGTCTTAATTTCGATAGATATATAATAAGGAAATATGCAGCCTTTTAGTTAGGATAAATATATCACAAAACAAAAAAGTCATAGAATTTTGCTGTTTTCTTTCATCTGAAAAGTACGCATATTGTTTTTTCTGCTCAGATTTGACCGCTGCCATGTGTAAGATTGAAAGCTTTCAAATTTCAGTGCATAGATCAAAAAAAGTGAAACTTTCAGATTTAATTTGCTATACATCTTAAATTGCACTTGTGAAATATTTTTCAGTTTGAAGAGTAAAATACGTCTATATTGCAATTTATTGGTATGCTACTTTATTTTATATGACATCTAATAAACCACTAAGTTTAAACATAAACATTGAATACAATATAGTTCAATATAGTTCAATATGTTTTTACTTAAATTCATGTAAGACAATATGGACACTGGTCGAAGTGGTGAGTGCCAAGTTGAAACTACATAAAAGTCATCAAATGGTAATTTGTTTCTAGGGATTGTCTGTAAAAACTTTGAAAAACCCTTATTGGGACATTTTTGAAAAAGATCACTAGGGCTCAGAGGCAGGAGCTTTTTTCCATTTATCATGTATGCAAATCTTCAAAAGTCATGCTTGAATTAAACTTATTTCAACAGAAATGTCCCCTGCAAAAATATTGTAAAAACTTGATATTTTTATTAAAAACAAAGCAATTGATTTGGCTTGGTTAACTTTTATGAATATTTATTACATAGAAGAAGTTTTCCACATTATTTATATATTTTGTCTGTGATGTAAAATATTTCATTATTTGTTCATACACTTCCACTTACTATGATTCTACTTACACATATCTTGCCATTAAAACTATTTATTTTCCAACTTTGTGAAACCTTTCTGAACGTGTCAGGTGATATTTAAGGGCTAATCTGCAAACATGTAGAAGACTTTGTATTAAGTGTCTTTTGACATTATGAAAGCTTCTTGACATCAACACATCGAGAAGTTTTATTTCAGATGTTAAGCTTATCAAGATATGTTCTTTTGCTTTACTTACAGAGTTTTTAAATGCAAAACCAGAAAGTGTGGTGACCTCAAGTACAGGGAATATTTTGATTAGAGTTAAGATGGTTACTTTTTCTTTTTGATTTAATGGTAATTATGAATATGAACTAGTTTTCCGACATTGTTATTACATGTATGTCTCCAATATAGTTGGGGGAGACATATTGCTTGTGCCTATGCCGTCCATCCGTCCATCCGCATTAAGCCTGTCAGGCTTTCACAGTTCAAACTACTGACCAGATTTCAACGAAACTTCTCTGGAGTGATCAGTTTATAAAACCTGATTGATGATCAAAATCAAAACTCATTCAAATATTTGACAAAAAGTAAAGATAAATTATAACCATTTTAGCAATGTCTGCATGCAGCACTGAGTATAGCAGCACCATCTTGTTTCAGAACATTTTCAGCTATTTTTGAACCAAATATTCAGTGTGAGCTTTGACTTATATATATATAGGTCAAAAGTCAGGCGTTCATTGTCCATCATCCACAGTTTGTATAAAATTATGAATATCTTCTCCTGTGAAGCCAAGAGTCAAAATTGCACTAAATTTAGTCTGTAGATTTCTTGCAAAGCACTATGTTTGTTTAAATGTTTCCACTTGACCTCTTTTAGGGACACTAAAACTGAAAATAGAAATGCCTTCAAAAAGCTTCTGACTATCTTCATCAGACTTGGTCTGCAGTATCATTTTATGGTCCTCTCATAAATGAATGCAAATAGGAGCTCTTTTTGCCTGGGTCAGGGCATACTGAGGTCAGATTTGTCATGTTTTGTCCAGCGTTTAACTTTATAATCATTAAAAATATTGATTTAAAGTTGGCATATAAGTAATTGGCGATGAGATAATTACTGTCGCAAACGAGTTCACTTTCATTGGGGGTAGGTGGTCTACGAATGTGCACAAATTCAAGATGGCCGCCAATATGGCCGCCGAAAATTAAAAATTATACTATACAAACTGACTTGACAGTATATTTCAATTTTATAAGCATGATCCAAATTCTATACAAGTTTATGTTGAAAAATAGATTAAAACATGGTATATTTTATCTTCAAGTAAATTGAAATATATTCTTACAAAATATGGAGGATATTGCATGCAAAATTATAAGAAAAAAATACTGTTTTAGATACATTCCTTTAATAATTCTTTCACTTTTAATTGCTTGATTATATTTTACAAATTTTGTGCCTTGTTATGTTCAGAAATTTCATAAACTATATCATCAGCATTTTACATGACAGTAACAGCTAAGTGGGTGGGGTAAATGTACGTACACTTACATAATAGTGTAATACTTTAAAATCCATGTTAAGTAAAGGTGTAGTTCTTTAATGTCCAAACTGTTTCTTTTGGACAAAACAAAAACGTGAAAAAGAATTATTACATGATTAAAATTTGGTATATACCGACATTAGTAAAACTAAGTTAAATAATGGCTGTGGTTAATCTGCAAATGATGAAAATATATTATTTTCACATTATGACAAGGTGCGATGTTTAAATAAACATATGTTTTTAACTCTTTCTATAAAGTAATTAAAACAGACTGAACTGTTAATTCGAAAATTAAAGCCACATTTTCTAGAACATTTTGTAGCAATTACATAACATGCTGATTTAATTACTCAGGTCATTTTCTTGTAAAAAGAGAATGTAAAAATGATTCAAATATAACATTCGTAATAATGTCTTCCACATTTTAAGTTTACTTGTAAGCTTGTGAGATATTATAACATCAGTGAAAGATGGAATACTGCTAAGCAATAACATCTTTTTAAAATATGTATAAATAACCTTTAGAATGTTAATTCTAAATTACAAAACAACATACATTGAACAAATGTTGATTGATACAAACTGGCATAAAATGATTTTGGTAATCTAAGTCACTAGCATACACGTTGTGTATTTTGTGTACATTTTTACAAATTTCAGTGTCTTATCTCCAGTACATCGGAAAACCCAAAATTTTAATTTTATCTATTTGTTATTTAAGGAAACAGTTTTCTACATAGTATACTGCTATAATTACCTCATACAACAAACTTATGGGGTAATTATAGGAAAACAATATGTAGAAAATCCTTAGGTTGAAAAAGGTCATTGAGAACATATGTAGGAAGCTGTCAGGAAACATTTTAATAGGGTATCTATGTATATGTCAAATACAAACAATCATGCATAATATATATTTGCAATTTAAAGTATACTTGTAAAACATAAGTTGTTTCTGTAGAAATAAAATACATGTACTGCTCTGCAGTAACTTATATCTATATTAACAAGTTGCAACATGTCCAGAACACGGCAGCTCGCGTCATCACTAAGACGCCCCGTCACAATCATATAACACCGATTCCGAAGGAGTTCAATTCGTTGCCAGTGAAATACACGATACAGTGCAAGGTTCTGACCCACACTTTAAAGGCTTTACACAATCAGTCCCCTGATATGATAGAAGTGTATAAACCAGTCAGAAACCTAAGATCACAAGACACGCTGTCACTGGTTATGCCAAAAACTAAAACCATGATGTATGGCAATCGCACCTTTTCATTCGGTGCTCCAAAGCTTTGGAACTCCAGTCTAGTCAAGATCAGGACAAATGCTACATCAGCCCTCATTTCCTATGATAGAAAAATGTATTTGATAAAATATGATACTGCCTGAAAACATATAAATGGGGCGATGCTGAAAATCTTTTGATGGAGGATTTGTACAAAATGCATGCCAAGAACACACATAGGCGATAATGTATTAGTCAGTTTACTTGTAAGCCGTTTTACTTCTGTTTAAGTAACAAACATTTCTGCATATTCAAATCAAAAATGAGAAAAGTTGATTCTTTCAAAGAAGTAACATACACCAGAATGAATGTGAACTGTAACAATCAGGTATAATATCAGTTAAGTTATCAGTACGAATACCATGGTCTATGCTCCTGTATTGCCATCGCAAAAGCTCTGGAGCAGCTACTGGCTGTATCATCAATTTATGTATTAAGTATTTATTCTCCCCATTGTAATCATAACCGAAGTCTTTTTCTCGTGGAAGTGCATTCCGCCATACCATTAACTGATAGCAACATCGTAGCAAGTGCTGATAAAAACTGTTCTCTGTTGATGGAAGGTTTTTGGGCTTCTTCATGATTAGATTCCAAGTCATTAATGACATGGTTACTGTCAACAGAAACTTGGACTGCTTTATCACCTTGCCCACCAAGGTTTAATGAATACTCAATTGTTAGTGAGACTGTTCCTTGCGTTTTGCAGTATACACTCTGTATAATTGAACGAGCAAGGTTTTCTTTGTGTTGTCCATTAGGAGGAGAAAACTTTTCCAATCTTTTAGAATTCGTTAGTGTCCCTGTACATATACATTTTTAGATCTGTGTATGTCACCTCTTTTCATTCTGGTGATATGATATGTATCTACTTCATTCCTGTTACACATCTTGACTTTACCAATATATGTTCAAGGAATATCTTTGCCATATCCTTGAATGTGGGTTACAAAGCTGGTGCCCTAAAGCATTTAAAAAACTGCCATACCGCCAATAAAATGCAGTCGGCACTTTCAAGAGACGTAACATGGTTACCTTGTAGAGTTTTCAACTTTACTATACAATCGGACTTCTTCTTTCTTTCCTGTTCAAGATGAGTATTGAAATCCGTATCAAACATTATTCTTGTGGTCAAACTTTCTATGCGATTGCTTCAAAAACAAATAAGACTATGTAAAATAAGGGACCACCGGGAGTGTCCTATATTGACCCCAGGGTAACGATTTGAACAGTCTTGGTAGAGAACGACTAGAGCATGCCACATACCAAATATCTAAGCTCTGGGACTTATGGCTTCAAAATAGATTTTTAAAGGTTTTTCCGTATATAAGCCAAAGTAAAAACAGTTGACTCCGGAGTGCAGTCAATTTTGACCCCAGAGTCATGATTTGAAAAAAACGTGATAGGTAGTAGACAATACCAGACACCAAATGGCTTTATGGTTTTGGACAAGAAGATTTTTCACAAATCAATGAAGTACAAGTGACCCCCTGGACGTTGCATATATTGACCCCAGGGTCATGATTTGAACAATCTTGGTAGAGAACCACAAGAGCATGCCACATACTAAATATCTTTGCTCTAGTCCGTATGGTTTAAGACAATATTTTTTAAAGGTTTTTCTCTATAGAAATCTTTTTATACCATATGCTCCCAGGGCTGGGCCTGTTTTAACCCCAAGTGTATAATTTGAACAATCTTGGTAAAGGACTACTACACAATGCTACATAACTAATACCAAAGCCCTAGGCCATGTGATTTTGTACCAAAAGATTTTCAAAGTTTTCCCTAAACAAGTCCATATAAACCATGTGACACCCAGGGTGGGGCCATAGGAGATAATTTGAACAATAGTGTTAGAAGACCACTAGATGATGCTTAATACAAAATATCAAAGCCCAAGGCCCTGTGGTTTTGTACATGAAGATTTATATAGTTTTATCTATATAAGTCTGTATGAACCATGTGACCCCGGGGACATGTTTGACCCTAGTGATATAATTGAATAATCTTGGTAGAAGCCCACTAGATGATACTACATACTAAATATCAAAACCTTATACCCTGCGGTTTTGGACAATACGATTTTCAAAGTTTTTCCTCTATATAAGTCTATATCAACCATGTGACCCCAAGGGTGGGGCCATATTTGATTTTATGGATATAATTTGAACAATCTTGGTTGAGAACCATTAGATAATGCTACTTACCAAATATCAAAGCCCTAGGCCATGTAAGTTTGTACCAAAAGATTTTCAAAGTTTCCCCTAAACAAGTCTATATTAACCATGTGACACCCAGGGCGGGGCCATATTTGACCCCTGGAGATGATTTGAACAATATTGTTAGAAGACCACTAGATGATGCTTAATACAAAATATCAAAGCCCAAGGCCCTGTGGTTTTGTATATAATTTGAACAGTCTTGGTAGAGAATCACCAGATTACGCTACATATTAAATAACAAAGCCCAGGGCCCTTTAGTTTTGGACAAGAAGATTTCAAAAGTTTTCCCCATATACGTCTTTATTAACCAATTGGCCCCAGGGCGGGGCCATATTTGACCATAGGGGGTTAATTTGAACAATCTTGGTAGAAGATCACTAGATAATGCTACATACTAGATATCAAAGCTCTAAGACCTGTGGTTTTGGAGAGAAGATCTTTAAAGTTTTTCCTTTCGGTTGCCATGCAAAAAATTTGTTTCTGATTTCACCTATCATTAAATATATTTTTTATTGACTTACTCCACCCACTAAAATAAATATGTTATTAATAATTTAGATGTACCCTTAATAAAATAATAATGCTATTACAATTTATTATCACTTTATCAACTCGGGATTGCATAGTCTAAGGTACAACAGTAAATGGAAGTACACAAACAAATTATATTGACCGTAAATTCAAGAAAATAGTATTTATCACATTTTAGTCCATATAAAATTGGTATAAAATGTGTCAAAAAGTTTTATTTCATATCGATTTATGCATATAATTTTGTAGATTTATACTTTTAAGAATGTCATGATCATTCCAAATGAATTTACAGCATATAAATGCTTTTATTTTGCAATTCTATATATAGGATATCATTTTCATGTATCAGCGGCCATCTTGGCGGCCATCTTGAATTTGAGGACTTTGCCCAGTGACTAGAAACTGGCATCAGGCAGTTCTGAAAGCTACAGATTCTGACGAACATTTTGGTATGTACCTACTACCAGTTTTAAGCTACTTATCTGGCCATATTTGCAGCATGAAATGTGAAGAGCGCTTGAATATAAACTTCACATGCTGAAATCAAATGTCAAATGTGTCCTTTGCATTTTGTGCCCATAGCACAATTTGAAACTATTTTCAAATCTTAAATATGAAACTATACTAGGTATTGACTCAAATTTGGAATATTGATGGATGGTTATTAGAAAATATGGAGGTTGCTCCTCATTACTCTAACCCACTTCCCCCTTCCCCCCACCTCTCTCCCTCCTACCAACACGCACATATTATCACCCCAACAACACACATTCCGTCACCTCTGTCAAACTAAACCCTTTTATTTCTTCTTTCCCCTCCTCTGGTATTGTCCTGCTTTGTAGGGTTTTTGCTGTTTTCCTGATTGTCGTACACTTCCCTTCACATTCAAACATAGAATATGCATCATTTCTTTATTTTTATTTTTAAATCAGTAACCTGTTATAATTTCAGGGACCATCTTTAAAATTTGAAACATGAATGGTATATTTAATGTTACAGTTTATAGCGACTATATATGCAAATGTGTTTTATTGTGCAAATGAATAATTACGCTTAAAGGATTTGCTTTTAGATAGTTTAAACTTTAAGATCTATTTAAAATCCCAAACATTTAGGTGATGTTGCGGTAGGGCATCTCAGTATGGACATATTCCTAGTAAATTTTCGAAATATAATGTATTCATTGAGCTAATGGTTGAAATACCTTTGTACCAGCAATAATTAACGCTAGTGAAGTAAATAGACTGCCTCTAATGAACCTCGCACTTTTGCAAAAACTGAACCAGCTGGCAAAAACAGAATATGGTCAAGGAGATAAAGGTGCGATAAAGCAGGAAGGAAAGAGCAGCTTACCAGTATTTGATGTGATAAGAAATAAGCTCTGAATTGGGTATGTGACTTTATTAGCACATCTGAGCATGTAATCGTCATACTGGGTAATGAGGTTTTAGGGCCATGGGAGGTTTTTGTGTTGATTATCAGCTTTTACAGAATATATCATATTTTCATTATAATATGATAGTATTTTTATAGTCAAATGGTCAAAGTTCAGTCAGTTAACTCATTCTGCACGCGCGACGCATTAACTCCTTGGGGCCGAAATGCGACTAAAGGCGCTATATTTTCTACCCCCGTAGCGTCGATATCCGACTATATGCGCGTTATCAGGACTCCCTAGGACGGCGATTGACGAGTATAGTCGTGGCACCGAGATCATGCTGATTGCGTCACATACTTGTTAATTTTTGATAATCCTGATAAAAGTAAAAATATATTGCATACCGCTATTATTTCTTAGATGTTATAATTATTAATTTTGCTAATAATTAGTTTTCTTGTTAAAATAAATGTTTGTAAACATGCGGTAAAGGAAATAAAAAAGCGAACTCCACTGTGTTTTGTTCATACTGTATTTCAAAAGATTAAAATAATGTCGGCTGCCAGAGCTTTTTCTTACATTGAAAAAAATATTCATTTTCATGCTGATTTTGACGTATCAGTTCCGTCGGATGATGATTCCGACGATGAAATTTCATTATCAGCGAAATGAATGGTCGGAAAATGTTAAGTTTTAGAAAGCTGAAATATTCGCACACTTACATCGCAATAAATTAAAATGGATAAAAATAACACAGCAAAACATGTTTCATACATAAAAAATGTGTGTAAATTAACGCTTTTTGTAAATGTAACAATTCTTCAAAGATGGGTGTAAATATTACAACTTAACTGTCTCGGTGCGTGTCACACAACGTTTGTGTACATGTTTAGAAATTAATTGACATCAAAATAAACCATCGATATTCACTCAAAAAAATGGGTGTTTATTTTGAGTAATGCTGATATAAATACTCTGTGTTAATAATGTATTTCTATTTATTGGAATTTAATGTGTTTACATGTGAAAAAAAGGTAATACAATCAGAAATGTTCAAATATTTATTAACGCAATAGGTGTGTAGAAATGGTGAATGTTTCTAAGTGAAATTATTATTCTATTTGGATATAAGTTACAGACGAAAGTGGATATATATCAATATTTGTTTAAACTTGGAAGATTTTATAAGTATAGTTTGATTTACACCCATGTTAATAATATGTCCATGCGTGATTTCTTGCGAGTGTGATTATGGTAAGATCAGATAATGTTCTTCGACGTCAGGTGGTAATTCTTATCTCGCCGCAGCATGTATATTATGATATCGGCCTCAGGGAGTTAATACATCGGCCGATTGTTATCTGTATACCGCGTGACGCTTCTAAGCGGTGTTATCTACATCTGGAAACCGCACGCCGCGTACATGCGTCTTTACAGTAATAGCTCTGAATTCCGCGTGACGTTTTCAGTCGTCACATTTCATTGGTCTAAAAAAATCTTTTAGTTCTTTTTAACAAATTATACCAATCAAATTTTGTGTTGTATAACACTTTTAAATCATAAATGAAACCTGATGCTGTGATAAAATAAATGCTTTCGTTAAAGAAAGTTGTAAAAGCGAGCGTAGTTCGAGTTATAATTTGTGATTTCTCGAAGCCTGAAAATTACGGATGATTCTTTATTGATTGAAGTATAAAAAAGTTAATAAATGAATAAAAAAATAAATAAATAAATAGATAGATACCAACGAAGGTTCGTTGTGAAATGACAGTTGAAATAATGCAACCCCAAAATATATACTTTTTCGCTCGTTGCCATCTGCGGGATCAAACAATTTTACGGTTAAATGAGTTTACTCCAGATTATTATCGTTCTTACGATTTATCACAATAAAATAATCATTAAACATTGTACCAGAATTTCATTCAAATCTGTCAAAATTTTGCACTACACTTCAATTAAGACAGACGTACATAATTACAGCACACAAAAAACGTGTACGCATCATACAATAATGAAAAAGAAATCTCATAGAATTATTTTACATTTTCTTATTACGTGAATATTGTCACATCTCTACGTCGTGACGGTGCACACAACACTGCTTGGACAAAATTGGTAGAAATGTGGATCTTATCATTGAAAAGAAAAGAACTAATACCGGTATATTTTCTTTTACATATAAGATTAAACTATCTTCCACTCATGCACGCCAGACCTTTAATTTTTACCTATGCGATATGACAATACTCATGTGTGTATGAAAAAGTAAATTCATCTTTGTGGGTATATTTTTATTTATTTACTTATTTATTTTTTTATTCATCTATTTATTTTTAGGTTAATCTTCGAAACTGTCTCTTGATCAATAGAATAAAGTGGTAATAATAACTATTTTATTTCGAAAGCTTGTGTGTGATACTTGAGAAACTCTACAAAAGTGTTTTAAAATTCAGAAAGTACATGTTTCCTGAAAATTAGTCCAAAATAATCTAATTTTCAGCACAATAGTTTCAGTCAAAAACAGTTAAAATAAATGTTCACTTATTTTCATTTTATTACATCTTCATACTAAATACATACACACTTTTATATGAGAATTAACTTTATTCCGATGCGTTTTGATTGCCTGTACGCGTATAACTGAGTAAAATCAGTGTTAGAAAATGACAATAAAATTCATTTAAAATTATTTTTAAGAAATGTTCTCTTTTTGTTGTTTAAATCTGTGCATGATAAAATTTAGCATTTTATAAATGTTGCTTAGCCAAAACAATATCTGATGGGAGAATATGGTCATTTGTTTTGTGTCTTTAATTCAACAGTCTGTTGAAATGACTGTTCTACACAGCTGCATGAAATTAATTTTGTTGCGTGGCACTTCTGTAATGTAACAGGTTTGAAAGGTTCGGAATATTGTATATTCTATAAATCATTGTTTAATATGCTACGTAGAAAGATGATAAACTATAATACTTGAATCTAAATTGAAAAGCTGAATTGTCAAACCTATCACAAAACATGTAGCCCAAGGGTTAAACAGGTATACTTAGTTGTTTATATCATTTACTTCCGGGATCAAAGTTAGATATGTTAAGGAAAAAGGCACGACGAATTGTGTAATTTTACATAGCGGCTAGACTGCTTAATTAAATATATATGCTGAAATATAATTATCTACAGCAGAGAGAGTTAGATTTAGAGTTAGAGAGAAAGATGGGTTATAAATGCTAGATTGATAAGGTCACCTTTACTTAATAATATCTAGCTAAAATGTTATGTTTAAATATTAAAGACTGTTGCTATGATAAATAAAACTGGTTAAAAGGTTATGTTTGTTGTATTGAATGGCCACGCTACGTTACAACGCGCGTTTCTGGTAGAAAATTATCTGAAAATGAAAGTTATGCGTGATTCGCCGGAAACTTTACAGGCTGCAGTTAAATCAGCAATGGATGAGCAAAATTGAAGAGATCGGTTTAATTTACGATTCGGAAATGTTACTAGCCAGCAAAATTTTTCAGAAACTTGTCAAAAAGCTAAAGACTTAGATCACATTCAGCCACAAATTCGTTGTCAATATTGCCGTAGGCTAGGTCATAATGTCAAGCAATGTTGGACACGTCAGAAATATGTTCATGCAGTATTATTACGAAAGAAAGCCACTAGACATATGCAGAAATTAAGCCAAAGTAAATTTCAAAACAATTACGATTTGAAAAAATATATTAATTGCTGGAATTGTGGGAAATTAGGACATTTTATGAGAGAATGTAAGAGTGTATTGAGACCTAAAAGGAATATATATTAGGCCTTTAAACTAAGATCTTCCTATCATAAAGAAGTCGATGGTAGGAATAATGATTTATCAACGTATTTTATAGCGCTAGCAGGGAATCCAAACTCTTGTACAATTAGAATAGGGAAACAGAAGATTAGGGCATTAGTAGACTCTGGAGCAGAAGTCTCATTAATTAACAGGAGGACATATGAATCATTAAATAGAATGCCAAAACTATTTAAAAATCATAAAGTTTCATTACAGTCTGTAAATGGCAATTCACTGCATGTAGATGGATACACCAATCTTATTTTTCGAATAGGTGGTGAAAAAATAGAACATAAATTTTATGTGGTCTCAAATATGAATAGAAAAGCAATACTTGGAAGGGACTTTCTCATTCAGAACAAATGCAGAATTTATTTTGATCTTTTATCAATGAGAGTTAAAAATAGCTATGTCACATTACAAGAAGATGTACATATTGCTTCAGTAGTTAGGTTGCAAAAAGATACTGTAATTAAACCTCAAACAGTGCATATTTGTTCAGGACAATTACGAAAAGACTCTAAACTAAAGAATTTTAAAACATATGAATTAAAAAGTGTTGAAGATGGTTATCTTTGTACAGAACCTGGTTTAATGGTAGCTAATTCAGTCATAAAATTACGAAAACATCGTATGTTTCCTGTTATGTTTATTAGTAAATGCTACAAATAGAACAATTAAATTAAGAAAAGGATGTGATGTTGCAACTGTTGAACAAATTGATGAAAAATGTATAGCTTCTGTGTCTGATGTCAATAAATTATCATACAATAAGGGTGAAAAATCAAGTATAAATACAAAAGAAATAATAGCACCAAAAGAACACTTTCAGTATGTAGAAAAATTAGTTCAAACAAATAGGGACGTTTTTGCGAATAATGACTCAGAATTGTCACAGACAGATACGATTACAATGAAAATTCCTACTGTAGAACATGAACCGATAAAACAGCGACCATATAGAGTACCATTAAATGATAGAAAAATTATGAGTGATGCTATAGATGAAATGCTTAAGGCTAACATAACAAGACCTTCTCAAAGCCCTTATGCAAGTCCTGTTGTGCTGGTTAAAAAGAAAAACGACAACAGTACCAGATTTTGTATAGGCTTTAGGAGGATCAACGCCCTGGTGAGACCCACAGCATATCCTCTACCTCATATCGATGATATATTGGCTCTTTTAGGTGATTCAAAATACTTTACTACCCTAGACTGTCGCTCAGGATTTTGGCAAATACCGATTGATGAAAAAGATAAAGAAAAAACTGCTTTTACCACATTCAGGGGTCTATTCGAATTTAACGTTATGTGCTTCGGATTAGTTAATGCCCCGAGGGTGTTCCAGGAATTAATGTCTAAAGTCTTAGAGGGATTAGATTTTGCTGTGGCATATTTAGATCACTGTCTTATATTCAGTAAAACATTAGAACATAAACGCCACTTAGACATTATTTTTCAAAGGTTAAGAGAGCATAAACTTAAACTTAAGTTGAAAAAGTGTCAATTCATGCAGCCTAAAACCGAATACTTAGGTTTTGTCATAGATGAAGATGGCATTAGACCAAATCCTGATAAAGTTAAAGCTATTAGGTCACTTTCGGTTCCAAAAAATGTGCGTGAAATTCGAAAAATAATCGGGGCTTCCTCGTTCTATAGACGGTTCATCCCCTCATTTTCAGAAATAGCAGAACCTCTTAGAAACCTTACAAGAAAAAAGTCTCCATTTATGTGGACAGAAGAATGTCAGAAAAGTTTTGAGAAAATTAAAGAACAATTAACAGCTATTCCTTTCTTATCTTGCCCAGATCCAAACAAGCCGTATACACTGTATACCGATGCCAGCGATAGTCATGTGGCAGCGTGCTTATCTCAAGCGTGTAATTCACCAGAATCAGATGAAAATAAAGAAAGGCCTATATATTTTCTGTCTCATAAACTAAGTGAAACACAAAAGAAATACAGCACTATTGAGAAAGAGGCATATGCTATCTTTTATTCTTTGCAACGTCTAGATTTCTTTTTACACAATGCTGAATTTACAATCAAATGCGACCATTCTCCGCTTCAGTATTTATTAAAAAGTCCAATGCAAAACAAGAAAATTCAGTTATGGGCATTGTCTATTAGTGGTTACAACTGTAAGATAGAGTATCTTCCAGGAAAGGCAAATGTTATTGCTGATTTCTTTTCAAGACCACCAGTTTCTGAAAATAAACAAACAGAAAGTGAGGAAGATATTGAACCAGATATAAATGACAATACCTACAAAATTTCTGACAAACATACAGTGAAAATTATAAATGTTATAAACTCTAACAACTTAAACCCGAAAGAAGTAGCTAACAAAGAATATCAAAAACAAGATTCTTTAGTAGAAACTATCCCAGAATTTGCAGAGTTAGATATGAGATTAGAACAAGATAAAGATCCTGCAATTGTTCAGATGAAAATGCAACTTAAGCATGGTGACCCAAGTAAGGCTGAATTCAAGAAGTATTTAGAAGTAGACAATGTTCTTTACTATATTTCGAACCCAGATGAAGAACCAGTTATGAGACTGTATGTTCCTAGTCATTTGAAATCATTAGTTATAACAGAATATCACAACAATGGTCACCCCGGTACACAACGTATGTTTGCAACTATAAAAACAAAATACTACTGGCCAAATATGTTTAAAGAACTTCATAGATATGTAACAACTTGTGTTGATTGCCAGTCTAGAAATTTGACAAAGGGTAAAGCTCCTTTAAGAGAAACAAATATTGCACCATTTCCATTTGCTATTGTCTCAATAGACATATGTGGTCCTAATGAGAAAACACTTAGTGGCAATCGTTACATCATTTGTTTTGTTGACATGTTCAGTGGTTTTCCAGAAGCTTTCGCAGCTCCTGATGAAAGTACAAATTCAGTAATGGACTTACTTTTGAATGAGATATATCCTAGATATGGATGCCCTCTCCAGATAATTCATGACCGAGGGTCAGACTTTACGAGTTCTGCCTTTAGGGAAGTTCTGAAAGAATTAAACATTGACGATGTATCATGTACAGCATACCACCCTGAAAGTAATGCAAAACAAGAACGAATGCACAGAGTTCTGCATGATATTTTAGCAAAAAGAGTTCAAGGTAATACACGAGAATGGGATCTCCATCTTAATATGTCTTTAGCAAGCATACGTCACAATGTTTCTTCAAGTTCAAAGTTCACACCTTTCTATTTAGTTTACAACAGAGACCCGATTTTACCTATTGATAATTTGCTAAAGCCTAGAGCTAAATACCATGGCGAAGAGTTTCACAAGTTAGTTCTTCAAGAACAACATGCAAGTTTCCTTACTGCTTATAAACATTTAAAACGCTCGAAACGAAAACATAAGGCACAAGTAGACAAAAAAGCAAAAGACATTAAGTTCGAAATAAATGATCCTGTCTATTATAAGAACTATCAAAGAAAAACCAAGCTTGAAGATCGCTGGAAATCACATTACAGAATCCTGGAACAAAAAGGTCCAGATACATACCTTATTAAGAACCAGCTTGACAACTCTGTTGTTCAAGTACATGCAGATCAGATAAGGCTTGCTGACATTGCTGAATGGCCCGAACGTAAAGCTGTCAAAGGTTATCCAAGACGAAGGGTTAACTATGTAATACCTCCAGATGATTCTAGCTCAAGCAGTAATGATGAATCTGATGTTTCTGATGCTGAAATATCAAACAAAATCAGAAAAGTTAAAATGCCTAAAAGCACAAATAGGGTCCGTCAAGAACGTGAAAATTCTTCCTCAGAAGATAACATTCCTTTAGCTCAGCTAAGAAAACATTTAAGAGAACAGAGTAGGGAACAAAATGACTCAGAAACGGAACAAAAAGCAAGCAAAACTGGCGAAAGTTCAGCTAGTATGGGTAACAAAACAGAAGAAAACAATTACCTTGATAATGAATCCCGTATGGAATCAGGTGCTTCGCATTCTGATCAGTCCCTAGAGACAGATGACATGGATACACAGTCTTTGTCAAACGAGTCTGAAAATAATCAAAGTAACATGGTTATTGAAAATGTAACAAGACACACAAAAACACCTAATCATGTTATGAAACATGATACTGATGACAAACAAAAATATCTGCAAATGATATTAAGTCACAAGGCTGAGAATGAAAAAAGCAAAAATGAAATGACGCAAGGTCTGCTAAAGACATTGTTTTAGACTTTAACTTAAGGACTTACGCGAAGGTCCTGTCTTAGAGAATATTTTGCTATTTTATAGCATAAAATGATTTAACAAGAGATTGGTAAGAAAAGTAGCGCTATATGATGACGTTGATAAATCCAAATGACTTCACCAAGGTGTATATTCATATACACTGTATTGTTTTGTAAATATATTCAATTAAAGTTATTGTTCATACATTTATTATTATAATTGTTCAGTGTTGGTTAAGTTCCTAAATGCACAAAGTTATATTTTCTGCATAGTAAAAGGCTAGTAGAAAATACAAGATAGAACCTCAAAGTAACATTTGTTTCTTTAATTCTGTTTAGAACAGAATATCTATGCTGTTATTCACATTTGTAATTATTGTTATCAGAATATTTTAATGTCAAAGCATTTAGTGTTCTGAGACATGTGAGAACAATTATATCGTGAGGTTCACTAGTTTAAGCATACTTATTTTAAGACGCATGAAAACAGTCATAATGTGAGATTTACAATAATGGTTATTGATTAATGTTTACGATAAAGTATAAAATTTTGCCTGGCTAACATTTTTAATGTATATTTTGTGTTTTGTTTCTGCAATTTAATGTCAGCTGCAGTCTGTAGAGTATTAAAACCGGTGTCACGATAAGTTTCTCAACGCACCTGTTTACATTAACTGGTGTCATGATAGATTTCTCCACGCACCTGTTCCAGAAACCGGTGTCATGATAGGTTTATACACGCACCTGTTTCAAAATCCGGTGTCATGGTAAATATCTCCTTGCACCTGTTTAAACGTATTTCTGAAGATTTTAGTTTAGATTAAGAAAAAAGAATTAGTTATATTCAACCCATCTGAAGTTCCTATACGAGATTTATGTTTTATTAAAGCACGTACGCTTTGCCAGTATCTAATGATATTTGAATTTTTTACACGTATTTTTTCTTAATAGTAAAATGCAGATAAGACTAAATTTAAGAGGCATAACAACAATTTAATAATCTATCATAGAATAAGCCGAATAAGTAAGGCTTACATTACGAAATTATTTTATTGCATATATGATTTGTTGATTTAGATTTAGTGTTCTCAGACCTTTTTTTGTGAGAACAAGCATATTATTTTACTAGCCATTATAGTTAAAGCACATTTACCGCGATACATTTCCACAAAATGAATACATTGCTGTAATCATATTAATTCTATTTTTTATATCAAATATACATGTTTCAAAGTTCATATCTTTGAAGTATTTAATTTAAAGTTATATTGTCATCTTTTTAGATTAATAAAGTAAACGTGGTCACAAATGCTGTGAAATAAAAAGAAAAATGCGGCAACCAGTACAAAAATTTTGTTATTCGTTTAACTATGTATCAAAATCACTTGACCGAAAAATTTTGGCGAAATAATTCATAAAATATAAGTCTGTTTGCAAATGCAAAGTAAATGTTAGATTATTTTTTTTATTTAAAACAATTTATATCAGTTAAAAGATAAATATATAATGTACTTACCTTATACTGGAACAACTGATACGTATTAGACCTTCCTGCCTTATAATAACTTAAATACGTGTAATCATTCCTCCTGTCCTTTGTATATCCTTTTATTATATCTGAGTGCTCGTATTACGGTGGAATTTTAATTAAATTTCAAACAAAATTTCTAAAACTCGTCTGCACACAATACAAGCAAGAATTACAATGGTCAATTAGCTAATAGTTTCTGCCTCGAATGCAAAAAGGGACGGATATATTCACGGTTGAACGCACGATATTGACCAATGAGAGACTGCGTAACAATAACAGCCATCAAGGACTTATTATCAGTCAACTATATCAGCAACTTCCTGGTGGAACGCCAAAGTGATAAAAGATAAAATCATGAATAATACAACAATCAACGAAAAATAACCTCGAGCTATAATGATATTGATGTGCTGTTCCCCACCTACTTTATGCAATGCTCTTTCAATCAAAAATAATACTTCCAAAAATATGTAGTAACCATTTTTGGGTAATAACATTAAGAAATGTACCTTATTAAGTAATATCCATAATCACTATTCAATCATTTATGTATTATCTTGTATTAATTTATATAAAGTTGCTCCTGCAACAACGTTGTGAATGTCCGCCATTTTGTTCCCAGAATTCTAGAGGGCGGGTTACGGGAAAACCTGATTCTAATGGACATCACAATGTAAACAAAAACATTCATATAAATAGGCCAAATTTTTTAAATGGCCATCAGTTGGAGACTGGATATTGATCTGATGGTAAAGATAGAATAAGATAAAGATAAAGTTTAAATATTAAAGATAAAGAAGATATATTGAGCATGAATACTCATAAGATACAGGTATTATTCAATGGAGGGTTTACAGTTAAATATTGTTGTTATATAGATAATTTTGACATATTTTTACACCAGGTTTGAGGTGAAAATAAATATAGTAAACTTTTATTGTTTTTCTTATTTAGCTTTTGGGCCCCTCGATCCATCCTAACATTTTGGGTTGTCAGAAGTGGGATTAATTTTTTTTGTTTAAATAAGAAAAGATTTTAAGAAATTTGTTTTAAAAAGGGAAATTGTTGTGAAATTTCAGGAAAGTCTTGTTGAGCAAGAATAAAGAAAATTTTCACAGGAATAATAGAAAATTTGATAAAAAAAAAAAAAATTGCAATATTTTATTTAATATTCGAACAAATTATTCCCAAAAGGTTTACATTGATCTAGTTGCACTCACCCTTTTGGTGGAAACCTTAAAATAGAAAAGAAAACACAGATTAGCAGAATTGATTACAAATACTTGATTGTGATTATTGCAGTGTATTATTGATTTAAAAATGGAAAACACTGTAAATTCAGAAACAAACATGGAAAATGATAGTATGCTAAGTGGGGATAGAACAAGAAACTCCTATCAGAGTTTATTTTCTCAGAATAACTCATTGCTTGAGAATAATTAAGTGCTAGACAAAAAGAAATGAGCTCCATGACTAGTACTTTAAAACAGTTACATGATCAAATGCAGGAAGAAGGAATCAATTGAGTCAGATTTGCATAGGGTACATGGTAAGATTTCTGAAAGGACACACCCAGCCCCAGAGTGTTTTTAACTTCAGAGATATTGATTCAAATGGTTTTGAATACTGATTTAAGGCCAGACAAAATTATTTATGCTGAATACCAACATACAGAAATGAAAACACTAATCAGAATGTACAATCCAGTTATTCTGTGAATAATGTAAATAATCTTAAATGAACCCCAGGTGTATGAGGGGGTCCACAGATATTTCAGAATATTTGACACAGTCAACATATTTTCAGAGAAAAATAACTGGAATATTCAGCAAAATCTCTATATTTGGCAGGAAAGTCTGACAGGAAATGCTAGGTACTTTTGAGTGAAATGTCAATTTCAGAAAAGGGATTATGATAGTCTAGTTGAGGCCCCTGAGGGCAAGATTGGTACTAGAAATAAGGCTGAAATTTTAGGTCACAATTAAAAAATCTTTATCAAGTGGAAAATCTGAGTTTTTTCCCAGAGCTAGCTCAGCGCGTTTAAAAAGCTGACCCGACGGGCATATCCAGATGCAAATTCTGAGCAAATAGAATTTTGGCACTAATGTTTTCATCGTTTAGTCTTGAGATTCTAAATAAAGGGTTACGTCTTAGAGAATGTTGTCCAAAATTTATTTCTGAAGCCGAAACAATTGCAGTCAGGTTAGAGACACATAAGTTGGCTGAAAAAAACAGAGGGTACATTAATTTGACCGGTAAATGCTTACACTGGGAAAAACCAGTCTACACAAAATCCAGAGTTAGAAAATTTTTTTAGGAAAATAGATAGGTTAACAGAGAGAGTAGAAGCAATTAGATTCACAGACAAGGGTTACAAAACAACAGAATGATCAATCTTATATGTCATATAATACTAGACAAGATAATAGGGTTTTTACCTGTACAAAATCATCGTCAGGGCAATTTAGGCAAGGAGGGGGTTCAAAATTATAGGAAAAGGTTCAATAATAATAGTCTTACAACACAGAATAGATTTAAAAATTAACAGAGGCCAGAACAGAAATTTCAATTATGATATGAAAAGGGAACTTCCAAGGTATGATTTTCGGGAAACGGACAAAGGTCGGGCTGGAGGGCCGCACCCAGACCAAACAGAATGTAGGTCCAAACCTTCAAGTAGATAGTTTAGGCAAACAGAATGGATTTTTTTGTGACGCAATGATAAATAAAAATTTGTTTCTTGTTTATGTGATTCTGGTGCTAATGTTTCTATAATAAGTAGCAAAATCTTGGATAAATGGGAAAATGGTACAAAGCCAGAAATGTTGCCTGTTACAACAATGCTATGTACAGTAACTGGAGAAAGTAAACCTTTTATAGAAAAAAGCAATTATGGAAATTTGTTTGGGTGGTCAATATACTTCAACATGAGATGTTGATTTCAGATATAGTACAAGAGGTATCCTTGGAATAATTTTATGCGGGCACACAGTTGTGATTTGATAATTAGCAAAAATTTGTATGATGGAAAAAGGTGACAAAATTCCCTTTGTTATTAAAAAAATGAATCTGGGTTTCAAATTGTGCGAATTGCTGTTTCTGAAAATATTGTTATTGAACCAAATTCTGAGGTTATGGTACATGAAAAAATTCTTGATCATGTAGACAAGTCTAGAACTTGTTTAGTTGAAGGTTCTTGTGTTTTTGTGAGAAAACAGTTTTTGGTTGCAAAGGTGTTTGTGACCAAAAGTGGGGCAAGTTCCAATAAGATTGGCCAATTTTTTCAAACAAACCAGTCAAGATTTACAAAGATACCACAACAGGTATATTGAACCGGTTGAAGTAGTTGAATCACAGTCTGTTGGTCATGTTCTTTTCAGAAAATGTACAAAAAAAATGATAAATTGCCTGAACATTTAACAGATTTATTTGAAAAATCTTCTAAAATCTTGATTCTGCTCAAAAAAGAGGAGCTAAAATCATTCTTGATTAAGCATCAAAAATGTGTTTAGTAAAGGTTCCAGTGATATTGGTCATTCCACAGTTGTAACACATACAATTGATACTGGTAATGAAAAAACCTGTTAAAAAGTACCCATATCGCATTCCTTTAGCAAAGCGTAAGGCTGCGGAGGAAGAAATTAACAAAAATGGAGAGTGATGGTATTATTGAAAAATGTCCTCAAGCCCATGGAATAGTCCCATTGTAATGATTTCTAAAGCCGACAAATCTATCAGGTTTTGCTGTGATTTTCCGGTTTGAACAATGCCACGGTTCGCGATTCGCAAGCTTTACCCGAATAGATGACAGCATAGAACCTTGTCAGGTTCCAAGTGGTGGTCTTGCTAGACAGAAATCGGGTTACTGGCAATTGGATATTGATTGGAGAAAGATAGGCACAAAACAGCATTTCAATTCCAGGGTGACCCAATGGCAATGGAAACGTCTTGCTTTTGGGTCTTTGTAATGCCCCTGCAACATTTACCGTCTTATGCAGTCAGTCTTCTCTGGTCTATTGTGGAGCATAGTGATAATTTATCTGACGATTCTTTGTCACTCTAAAATTTTCTCAGAACAACTAAAAAATCTAGAATTTGTATTTCAGGGGTTTTAACTTCGCCAATTTGAAACTTAATCCTAAAAAGTGTGTTTGTTTCAAAAAGAGGTCACTTTTCTAGGTCACACAATAAGCGAAAATGGTGTTGGTACTGACCCAAAAGATTGAATCAATAAAGAATTGGCCAACCCCTAGGAATGTAAGGAAGCAGGAGTTTCATTTCTCTTGCAAGTTACTACAGGAACTATGTTTATCAGTTTGCTACTTTTCCCAAAACCCTTCATGAGTTAGCGAAAAAGGTAGAAAGTTGTTTGGACAGAGGAATGTGGAAATGCTTTCAAATGGTAAAACAGCTTTAAAACTAATGCCCCCATATTAACATTTCCTTCGGAAAATGATGACTTTATTCTGGATGCGGACGCTTTTTTGGTGGGCCAGGGCGGTGTATTATCAAAATTTTTAAAATGGTAAGGAACAGGTCATTGGCTATTTTAGCAAATGCTTCACAAAAAACAGAAAGGCGGTATTGTGTTACCAGACGAGAACTGTTAGCATAATCAAACTCAATAAAACATTTTCACCACTACATTTATGGTCGAAAAAATAGTCATTCGATTGATCATTCCAGTCTGAAATTGTTGCTATCTTTTAAAAAATGTAGAAGGACAATTAGCTAGGTGGCTTAGTTTTTAGGCAATAGATTTTACAATTGAACATCGTTCTGGTAGATTGCATTCAAATGCAGATGCTTTATCTAGGGGGCCATGTTATGATAAAAAATTGTAAATACTGTAGCCCCAGTTGAGTCAAAAGAGATTAACAGCATTCTGTATCTAATGTCACTGAGGTACAGTCAAGGGAGACAACTTCCATAAAACTGATGAAAGTAATTTGCTCATTTGTTACTCTTCTTTGTATGTTGATACAGTTAAAACAGTTGTTTGGCGTAGTAAATACTGGTATGATAGTAGGAATTTTTTGGTGATATGGTGGAACTTGATTTAGTGAGCAGTTTATTTCTCAGAATTGGGCTACATTTCAAACATACAAACTTTACGGGGAATTATGATATTGGTACTGAAACAAAGAGTTAAAGATAATAAAAACCGGGTATTGATGGCTGTAATTTAGACTGTGACAAAAAAACAAGTCTCGGTAGGTTTAAAAAGGTTGAGGGTGAAACATAGTTTTTGCACAAACAGAAAAGATTTCTTGCAAACAGATTGTAAAGAAAATGTTTTGATAAGTTCTGTAAATCCCAAAAGGTACAAGTTCTTGTCAAAACAGAGATAAAAGATAATTTTTGATAAGTTCTGTAATTCTCAAATCTAAGCAATGATAATGATACGGAGAATAATCTAGCCGAGTTCTAACAAAGGCACAACCTCAAGTAGTTCAGTAGGAAAGCAATTTACTGGGCGAGGATGTTAACGTTGCAGAAATCAGAATAATGATCTCAACTTGGACGAATTAAAGATATATTTTTGAATGGTGTCAAGCCTGACTGGCAGGAGATTTCTAAATTTGATACAGAGTTTAAAAATATCTGGGCAGGTTAGATTCTTTAGTATCAAAAACAATGTGTTGTACAGAAAATGGGAAAAGTGATGATGGTAACTCATGTAAGTTATTTAGTTGCCCAAAGTCACAGGGAATCTGGTATTGCAGTTGTTACATGATGGTAAAAGTGGTGCACATTTAGGTTAAGGAAAAATCTAGCAAAAATAAGAGAGAGGTTAATTTGGTTTGCTTTGAGACGAGATTGTGAAGTGTGGATTGTACATGTGATGTATGTAATAGTCGTAGAGTTCACTCAGAAAATCCAAAGCGCCATTAAAAACTTATAATGTAGGGCCCCAAATGAGAGAATTGCTATAGATTTTATGGGTCCATTTACAAAAATAACAAAGGAAATAGATACATGATGGGTGGTAGGGATTTGTTTACTAAATGGACAGAATGTTACAGTTTTTCCAAATTTAGAAGCTACAACAGTGGCAACTGTATTAGTTGATCAGTACATAAGTAAATGGGGGTGCCCACTGATATGTCATACAGACCAAGGGAAAACATTGGGGTCAAAACTGGTTTCTAGAAATGTGTAAATTATTGGGTATAGAAAAGAAACGTTCTCCAGTTTCATCCGCAAGGGAATGGTTTATTTAAAACATAACTCCACTATAATCCAAATGCTCACCCCATATGTGCAGCAAAACAGAAAGACTGGGATGAACATGTTGATTTGGTTATGCTTGCATACCGATTTTGGTTTCAAGCATCAACAGGGTTCACACCAGCCATTTTTACATATTGGTAGAGAATGAGGTTACCAGTTTGACTTGATTTTTGGTACTCCGAAACAGATGATAAGAAATTGATCAAAACAAATCCAGTTATGTCTCAAAAATTAGAAAACAGGTTACAAAGTACATGAGTTGGCTAGGAAAAAATATGGAAATTGCTCGAAAAAAGTATGAAATCAAATTATGATGTGAAGTTGAGTTTCAAAAAATTACAAAGATGGTGACGCAGTTTGGTATTACTGTCCAACACGAAAAACGAGGTTTAGTCCTAAGTTTCAGAAACCTTTGGGTTGGTCCATGTAAGATAATTACCAAAGTAAATGATGTACTATACCGGATTCAAATAAAGCTAACTCAAAACCAAAGATTGTTCATCATGATAAACGGAAAGATTTATACTGGAAAATTTTGACCTAGTTTGGGTTTTTAAAAAAAATCCAGTCTGATATGTTAAAATTGGTACACAGAAATATGGGATATTTGCTTTAGTATTTTATATGGTCATAAATATATGGTATTATGCAAACTTGAATTTTTGGGAGAAAAAAAAGATAAATTATTAAAATAAATAATAATTAAAAAAAAATGAATGTTGCTTTACAGTAAAAAGGGGATCCTTTTGTCTATTTGCAGTTTTTAATGCGGCGTGTGCGAAGATCTGTACTTCCCCGCCAGAAAGCCCTTTTATGGCCATCTGAAAGAGCAGCATTCTGGAATTAGTTTTAAATGACATTATGTAAGAAGATATTTAGGAGAAATGTAACCCGAAACAATGCCCGAGGCGAAAGAAAACTGATTTTATATGTTTAATCAAATGCCGGTGGATAAGGGCAACAGAGCAGGAGAGAGTTGGAGAATTTTTAGAACGGGGAGAAAGAAGTGGTGTATAAATTTGAATGAGAAATAACAGCAAGGAAGGGAACAAGACCAAAAACTACCATGAGGGAAAGAAAAAAAAGAACTAGGATTTGAGTGAAAGTAGTAGCAGCCCGCAGGATAGTAGTGACAGTGAAGAAAGTAGTGAGAAGAAATGGAGTTAGAGAAAGAGTTAGAGTTAAGTGATGATGAGTTTGAGAGTTTCCAAGACAGAAAGTTATTTAAAGAAGTGAAAATGTACGAGTTAGAGAATATGAAAAAAAGAAAAATGAACAGAAAAAGACAAATTGATCAAGAAAAGAAAGGGAAAGAATGGAAAAAGAAGGTTGGAGGGAAAACAAAAGGAGGTTGAAAGACAATTGAAAGATTAGAGAAGATAATGAAAGGAACAAAGGAAGAAAAAGAAGGGAAGGAAAAGGGGAAAAACAGCAAAGAGAAAGAAAGAAAGGGAAATGAGGAAAAAGAAAGGAAAGAAAAAGAAAGAAGGAAAAGAGAAGAAAGGAAAAGGGAAAAAAAAGAAGAAAAAGAGGGGAAAAAAAAGGAAAGGACAGAAAAAAAGGAAGGGGAAAAAAAAAAAGAAAAGATAAGTAGAGAAAAGAATGAAAGAAAAGAAGGAAAAAAGGAAAAGAGGAAAAAAAAAGGAAAAGAGGAGAAGATAGGAGGAAAAAGAAAGAAAGGCGCATGAGGAAAAAAAAGAGAAGGCGAGATGGAGAAAGAGAAGAAGGAAAAGAGGAGTTACAGAAATAGGGAAAGGGAAACCGAGGAGAAACAAATAAATGACAAAAAAATTAGAAAGGAAAAGGAAAATCAGAAATCAAAGAATGAGGAAAATGAAAGAAGGAAAAAGAGGAGGGGAGAGAGAGACAGAAATCAGGGAAAGAAAAAAGGAGAGAGGAGAGAAAAAAGACAAAAATGAAAAAGAAAATTTAAAAAAAATGGGAAAAAACAGAAAAAAGGGGGAAAAACAAGAATAAAATGAGAAAGCAAGAAAGTAAGAAAAAGGATTTAAAAACTAAAAGAGTGTGAAAAGAAGGATAAGAATGAGAAAGACAAAGAACAGTAAGAAAAAGGAAGGAAAAACAGAAAGAGATATGAAAGGAAGACAGATACATAAGAAAACTGATAAAAATAAAATACTTAAGAACTCGATAGAGAATCGAAATAAAAGAGGATGAAGAGATGATAGAAAATAGAGAAAGTCAGGAATGAAAAAAATTAAAAAGAAACCGAAAGAGATAACTAGTATGTGAAAAGACTGACAAAGAATTTCTAGAAAATTTATGGATATGAATATGAAATTATAAAAAATTATCAAGAAATATAAATAGAAAACAGATTGTAAAGGAAAATGATGTGATAATAATACAGAAAACAGATTGTTTGGGGATCAAGATGACTAAAGGATAACATAACATTAACATTTATAATAGGATATCTTAAACATTTACTATTTTAATATTGGTACAAGTACATTGTGTATTTATACACTTCACAATTATTACAATTCGCAATTAGGACACTTTAATTGTGCAAATATTGCAGGAAAATACATTGACACTTAAGTAGTGCAAGGAAAAAAGAAAACATTATTTTTATATGATAACTGTAATGTTTATAGTTACAAAAGACTGTTTCATTTAAGTAAAATATTGCTATTAGATTTACATTGTTTAAATTCTTAAATGAAAGTAATTTTTATTTTATGAAAATATGTTAAAAAATAAAATTTCTTACCCGTAATTTTTCTTGGGAATTGGGACAATTCTTGAAAGGGGGGTGGTAATGATGTGCTGTTCCCCCCCTACTTTATGCATGCCTTTCAATCAAAAAATAATACTTCCGGAAAATATGTAGTAACCATTATTGGTTAATAACATTAAGAAATTGACCTTATTAAGTAATATCCATAATTACTATTTCAATCATTTTTGTATTATCTTGTATTAATTATAAAAGTTGCTCCTGCAACAACGTTGTGAATGTCCGCCATTTGTTTCCCAGATTCTAGGGGCAGTTACGGGAAACCTGATTCTAGATGACATCACAATGTAAAACAAAAAAACATTCATATAAATAGGCCCCAATTTTAAATGGCCATCAGTTTGGAGGGCTGGATATTGACTGAATGGTAAAGATTTGAATAAGATAAAGATAAAGATAAATATAAAAATAATGAAGAATATTGACTGAATACCATAAGATACAGGTATTATTCAATGAATGGTTACAGTTAAATATTGGGTTTTTATATAGATAAATATTGACATATTTTTACACCAGGTTGAGTGTGAAAATAAATATAGTAAACTTTTATTGCTTTTCTTATTTAGCGTTTGGCCCTCGATCCATCCTAACAATATATCAATCTTTCTCTCCATCTACAATTAAAGAAACTTTGTTCAGACAGAATTTATGAAAAATGTTAAAATGAAAAAAGAAATAATCTGAAATTCTGTGTAGAAAACAACAAAGAAACAAGACAAACAAGAAACATTTTAGCAACAGATATATTTACATGATGTCAGATTCTCGTCAGAGTATTATACTTTTATTCCTCATGCAATTCTTATTGAAAATACCCGACACAGTATGCAAATAAATTGATTATGAAGACTATTTTACCAAGATGATATAAAGACTATATTTGGCCCCAGCTGAAAACTGTAAAGAATTAACATATTAAAACTAACTGGAAGTATTTTAGACAGTTTTAGTGATTAGCAAATAGGATCCCACGGCCTGCTCCGCTATCCGCAACGAGATGTGTGCATTTTAGAATTCAACAACAACAGAGAATTATTACGGAACTGTGGACGCCCATGTGAACAACGCGAAACAGCAGACTTGGTGCCAAATGACGACAACTGATGTTTCTACGCTGCAGGAAATGGCTGATGTTGGAGGCAGATTTGTTTAAAATTTGTATCATTTATTGTTTATTTCATTTGAAATTTAAAAAAAAGAAAGGAAATTTATAAAAAAAAAAATAAATAAATGTTTCGGTGCATACAAATGTATTTAAAAATGTATACTCTATACAAAATGTATACTCTAATACAAGTCTTCAGAATTTAACTTTTGAAAGAATTATTTAGTATTTTTAATGATTTTGTGCTTTAGATATCCGACTTTCGGCGTATACACTTGTAGCATGAGCGCAAATAATCTTTAATCTGTACTTTATACATGTGCGCGTATTTAATTTTAAAATATTAGCATGTTTCAAAAGATATATCGTATCTATAGAAGATGTGATTTTATGGCTGTTGATTCTAAAAAACATGTACATGTAGTATTTTTAAAAAAAGATATGTAATTTTGCTTTATAATTTCAGAACCACTTATGTTTTAATGTATGACAAGCTCTGATAGATGCATCAGAAAGACGGAATTTCCACAAAATGAACGAAAAACGAACAAACGACCGTTTATCTGACAAACGTGATACTTTAGAGTTATATATATTGTATCTAATTCTGTTTATACATGTAATTGTAAAAATGTAGACAGATGTGACTCGCAATGAAAAACGGTTTATTTCAATGTGTAATGTAATATTGTAAAACTACAGACGAATGTTTTAAAAAGATATATAATGCACTTTATTTGGTATGAAAGAATCATCACGTTTTAAGAAATTCCTCGATTATATTTGTATTATGCTTTTCCCCTAACTATTCTGATGCCTAAATACTGAGAAATTGTATCTATCTGTAATTGTATGTACTTTAAATTGTCTTTTAATATGTATGTGTAAAATTACCCAACTGTTTAAGTCGTGCATTCAAAAGCTAATTATGTTTACTAAAATTATACCTGGCTAACCCTCGGCAACATTTCTAAACGATCAACATTAAGGATTTGTTATAGCTTAGATATACTATTAATCTTTTTTTATTATTTTTTTTGTGGAAGAAATGAAGGGATTTGTAATGTAACAGGTTTGAAAGGTTCGGAATATTGTATATTCTATAAATCATTGTTTAATATGCTACGTAGAAAGATGATAAACTATAATACTTGAATCTAAATTGAAAAGCTGAATTGTCAAACCTGTCACAAAACATGTAGCCCAAGGGTTAAACAGGTATACTTAGTTGTTTATATCATTTACTTCCGGGAACAAAGTTAGATATGTTAAGGAAAAAGGCACGACGAATTGTGTACTTTTACATAGCGGCTAGACTGCTTAATTAAATATATATGCTGAAATATAATTATCTACAGCAGAGATAGTTAGATTTAGAGTTAGAGAGAAAGATGGGTTATAAATGCTAGATTGATAAGGTCACCTTTACTTAATAATATCTAGCTAAAATGTTATGTTTAAATATTAAAGACATTGTTGATATGATAAATAAAACTGGTTGAAAGGTTATGTTTGTTGTATTGAATGGCCACGCTACGTTACACTTCAATTTACTTACAAAGAGTGCAAATTCCATACCTATTAGCACATATTTGATGTCATATGTCACTAATTAACAACAATATCCCAAGCAAAAAAAAAAAAAAAAAAAAAAAAAAACTACAAAATCTATGTTATCTCTCAAAACATCTCTAGGTATTCAGGGGTTGATTGGCTTATCAGCCTCCTAGGTGGCTTAGCAGAGTAGAAGTGGAGATAACGCTTTAGGGCAGAATGGGTTAAGTTACAGAGCGTCCGTGAAGCTCAGTAGGGAGAGTGCAGATCTTTGCATTGCAGCGTTCTGAGTTTGATCTTTTGGCGAGGGGTATGTTCTCCGTCAGGATTTGATAAAAGACATTGTGTCTGAAATCATTCATTCTCCGCCTCTGATTCATGTGGGGAAGTTTGCATTTACTTGTAAAGGACAGGTCTGTACAGGCAGAGAATAAAACAACACTTATTACAATGTAGGTTAACAATGTAACACAACTGAAATACTGTTGAAAAACGGCTTTAATCAAAAAGCAAAGAAAAACACAAACAGATGAGTTGAGTTATGGATATCATGTGAAGAATTGATTCGATAAAGCCTTGTTTTGTCTAAAATAAAACGGCCATGACAAAGCCAATGGTAAAGTGGTAACAAGGGTCGGTGGACTTGTGGTAACAGTATACACGCTTGACTGTCAATCCAGGTCCGGGGTTTGAATCACGTTCCAGGTACTGGAAATGTCTGAGATAGTCTTAAGTGTCTTCCACCTGACTAAGAGGCCTATATTGGTTCTTCCAAGGAAAGACAACTTCGTGTGTATCGGTGCTATACATCAGGCGCTATTCTAATCTGATATAATAATAATACTAACAATAATAAAAACCTGCTTGTGATGTTTATGGGCACACACTTCAAAAAAAGCCTGTTTTCAGGTTCTTTAGACAAAACATTGGATAATATTTTGCTAAAGCATACTATAATTAGAACAAAGTATATTCGCTGGATCTTATCATAGTTACACTCATTGCATATTACAGTGATATCCCAGGCTGGGGTAGGGCTCTATCAAGTTTGGGTAGGGCCCTATCAAACTAAATTTGGCCTGGTCCTGTAAAAATATCATCATATTAACACACAAATAGCTTTCACTGTACAATTTTACTTATATTGTTATTACGCCTTGCCAAAGGTGGAGGGAGTTCCTTTTGCATTATTTGTTTTTGCATCTGTTGTTTACTCTGTAAAAAGATATAATTCAGATTTTATTTTAGCCAGAATCACCAAACCTCACATAATTATTTATTAAGATATGGCGTTCCCCTTTGACCCAGTAGAGGCGAATATTTTCCCATTATATATGGCATCCTTCAGTCTGAACACTATGGAGTTGCGCCTGTTGAGGTTGTGGATGAGCACCGTCTTGAGTGAATGTAGAGGCCTATCCTGGATCTGCACACTCTGCTACAACCCTGACTAGTGAAGACCGGTACATCATCATCTGGAACGTCTTGGACGTTTTGCACTTTTTGCTGATGTGCTTTGCGGGACTCCTTCTATCTTCGAACAGGGTCCTGATGTTTTGTTCGCCCTGTGCTAAGCCCTTGGTGGTTAGAGACTTCCATTAAGTTCTGTCTTCAGCAAAGCACTCCCATGTGTTTGGGTCGATGCTACAAGCCTTCATGTCTCGTTTGCAGACATCGCTGTATCTCAGGTGTGGGCGACCCTTGTTCCGTTTGCCTGAGGCCAGTTCCCCATATAACAGGTCCTTGGGGATTCTTCTATCCTTCATCCTGTGTACATGACTTTACCAGCGTAGACGTCGTTGTCGCAGGAGGGTGAACATAAATGAAATACCAGCTTTTATGAGAACCTCGCTGTTCGTGACCTTGTCTTGCCATGTGACTCCAAGGATTCTTCGAGGTGTTTGTTCCCCGTCAAATTTTTGGTTAGCTTTGCGAGAGTGGTTGAGGTCTTGCCTATTTGCTTTCCTATCTCTATGTCTAAGGACAGGTTGTCTGTGGTAGTGGATCCCAGGTACTGGAACTGATGAACTACCTCCAGTTTTTCTGCGCCACATGTTATTGTTGTCGGAATAAGTGTTGCCTGCCCCATCACTTGAGTTTTCTTTTGACTGATGGTCAGGCTGAAGAGGCTACAGCTGTTTGAGAATCTGTCCATCAGTCGTTGGAGCCCTTCCTGTGTGTTTTCTGTTTTCCCTTGATATGGTTTAAAAATAATGATATTTTTTAATTAATTAACACGTTAGTCCCCGGCCTCATTCACATATACAAACTATTATGCAGTATGTATAAATGCACTGAACTTGCTTGTTGTTGTTATTATGGAATTACTGCCTACTCTCAGCAGTATATATGATGCGTCTGGTCAGAACTACTATTAAGGACACTGAGGCAATTAGATATTGATCAAGTTTAATCAGGTGTCCTGAACATTTTTTTTCTAAACAAGACAATGAGTTCCTACTAACACTACATCAAATTTCATCAAAGCC
The DNA here is from genome assembly GCF_021730395.1 of Mercenaria mercenaria. NCBI lineage: Eukaryota > Metazoa > Mollusca > Bivalvia > Venerida > Veneridae > Mercenaria > Mercenaria mercenaria. Next base: position 21,245 of record NW_026461706.1, on the reverse strand, counting down.
AAATTAGCAGGTACACAACACAAGTCATATTTATATTTGAATTTCATGAAACTTGGTCAGAATCCAACATACAATCCATAGTATAAATTGTCTGTTTTGCGTTTGGTTATGCCATGTATTTATACTAAAATATTTTAGACTGTGTCATAACATGACTCGCAGCTGCTTAATTCCTTTCAGAATATGAATGAAGGTCAAAAACAATAAATTTCCATAAGGTTGTCAAGTTTTCATATAACAGTCTGCTTTAACTGATTGTCATTTATATTTCGGACATGAAGCAGAGGGGCTTTTAACTGCATCTGACAAAAAATAATAATAAAATAACAGATAGAATTCAGGTAGGATATCAAGCTGTCTGGATTTTTTTAAAAACGTTTTGGCAAAACCTAACATTCTCAAAGCACTTATGGGCAAAATTTCAATTCAGTCGCAACATAATTACAGCTAAGGTAGCATGTAATGTGATGGACATTGTCTAGGACTGATGATTTTTGGACATTTTGATCTGTTATTACAAAAAATTCTTCCTTAGTGCGTTCCAAAGTGTGATTTCATGATGATATGTGTAGGGGGTTTTAGTTCGCTGTCTTGGTTACCTGCTGTTTCAAAAAAAACTGCCTAGACAATGTCAATGTTCATTATACATATCATTATGGTATACTTCCTGCTAAAAAAAGATTTTGGGTACAAGTTGTAATATTGTTTGCAGAATTCTAAAGAAAGAATTGATTATGATAAGTATTGTCTCTGCAAATTTCTTAAAGTAATTTGCAAATATAAGATAATTCAAATAAAAGAAACTTCAGTTGAAAACACAAGATCGAATATATCATTGAAATATGGTCAGCTTGGACCAGTTGATGTCAGTTTTTGAAGAGGCATATCTTCATACAGTGTTACAAGCCTTAAGTGAAGTGAAGTCAGAGGAAATATTACAAATCATAATGTTTTTTCTTGTTTTGCTTTATTGAAGTATATTAGTTAAAAGCTAGAGACAAAGCCTGAACATTTTTTTTGAACAACCCTTTTATGTAAAACAGACATTTGTAAATAAAAAAAAAATCATAGAAATGTAGTCAGAAACCTGTCAAAATATTAGAAAGAGGTTATCCTCGTTTTTTAGCCCACTTGAGTAAAAAGTGCCCAAGATGTACTTGGATACTTTGATGGTCATCGCTCATATGTCATTGTCTACAATTTCTTTAAAGGACATTGCCTACTAAACAGCTTTGCCAGTTTCAAGCAGACTTCAAAGGAATGTTTCTTTGTTTATTCCCTTCACATCTAGATCATTTCTGCAAAATTCTTGTCTAGCCTTACCAGCCAAAAGGAAACATTTAAAAAGATCCTCATCTTAGACAAAGCTCACCTGATTTTGATATAGCATCACAGATATATTTATTGGGTGACCCTCTACCTTATTCCTTCGACCATTTTGTTTTGTCTAAAAGCATGTCAGCAATATGGCAGAAATAGCTTTTCCTATATTTATATAGCTATAAAGTGAACTTTGAAACTATTCTTTGAAAATGCATGATTGATTTCAGAATGATTTTAAAGCAATGTTTTCTAACTTCATATATGTAGTGTCTGTATTAATTATAGTACAATAGTGGAATACTTGTATATGCTTGAAAGAATAAAATGTGATTAAAGGACCAAAACACATGAAAAAAATTCAGTGAGAAGAAATTACATTGTATTCCTGTACACTTTTTATTTATACCTATATGTGAGAGAAGCATTATCAGAAAGTTTCATTAATTAACAATAGAATTATATGCAGAAGAAAAGTTTGTTGTACTTTGAGGAAAAACTTCTTTCAGAATGTTTTGTTTGTGCTGTTTCATCACCTCTAAACAAAAAGAGCTCAAGGATAGCTGTAGGTGATCTCCCGTCCTACACTGTGAACAATGTGACTGCTAACTCTTTTTCACAATTTTAGCCTAGTCTTAACTCATTAAGGACGCAGATCGCATTTATGCGTTCATTTCAACTCTTATCGAGTACCGCATGTCGTATTTATCCGTCAAAAGATAACAGGCGTGTATGCCGAGGATCGCATAAATGCGCTATTCGCCTGATAGTACTGTATGCCGCGTGACGTGATTTTACGTTTATAAGAGTACCAACGATTGGACTGCTGTCAAAGTCAACCAACGAAAATATTTAACTCTAAAGATTAAAAAAACAAGAAGCAATCGAAACAATCAAAATATTTATTATTTAAGCATATTTTTTTTTAATATACTCATCACTAAATATCGGAATAAGAAAGTTATTTCTAGGTATTGCCTGTTTTATCTTCTCATTCCATAATACCGCAGAATCTTTCTTTCTTAACCAGGTTTTCAACGAAAACCTGAGTTATTAGATTGGGGTATGTCGTTTGTCGGGCGGGCGGGCGGATGGGCGGCGTCAAACTGGAGTTTCCGGTCAATAACTTTTGTTTCGGTAAAGATATTTGAATAAAACATGGTATGTATGTAGCTTATATCAAGACAAAGGCTGGGATTGATTTTGGGGTTTCTGGGGTCAAGGTCAAGGTCACTTTACTTAAAATAGAAGAAGGGTTTCCGGTCAATAACTTAACTTAGGAATGAGCTATCATGATGAAACTTGGTGTATAGAAAACTTATATAAAGTTGTAGCTTGGGATTGAGTTTGGGCTTTCTGGGATCAAGGTCAAGGTCATTGTTACTAAAAATAGGGTTAGGGTTAGGTTAGGGTTAGGATTAGGTTAGGGTTAGGGTTAGGGTTAGGGTTGTGCTTTAAAGTGGTGCACTGTGATTCAGTATACTTTTTTATTTCTGGGATAAAGGTCAAGGTCATTGTTACTAAAAATAGGGTTAGGGTTAGGGTTAGGGTTGTGCTTTAAAGTGGTGCACTGTGATTCAGTATACTATTTTATTCTTATGAAAGTGTTGAAAACCTGGTTTCGTGACATTGCCGCGTTTCTTGTTTATTCAGTATTTTTAATTTGATTAAATATAAATATAATTGTGTTCTTTCATAATGTAATTTGCTATAAAGTTTAGCGATAGATGATATTTAAATAAATATAAAATAAACAAATAATGGCTGTTTTTCTATGACCAATCTTTCTTGAATATTGCAGTTTTCCGTATTCCTGTTACTTCAGTTGGCCTGTAAAACAATTTTTTGCAAATCAAAATAATAGTAAATTTTAAATTATTGATTAGATCATAAATTGTAGTTTCAGTTGTGAAAATTTCAGTTTTATTCATCTTTTATAAACATATGTTTATCCCTAATTTTGATCAAAGGAAGCCTAGATCTTATCGATTATTGATTATCAGTAAATATCCACTGGCATACAAAGCAGATAAATTGATAATCTGCTCAGGAATGTATCGGAAAATTGATACCAGTAATTAAGCGGCGATATGGCTGCAGGTATTAATGAGTTAATGAAACTTTTTCAATATTATTTTCCATTAAATTGACAAGTTTGTTGCATTGTCATGTAGTGTCAACATTTATAGGAAAATCTTGTAAACATTCCGGTATTTGTCTAGTGAAATCTAGAACAGGTTCAAAACTGGGTTACTCATCTCCTTGCACAAAATCATTGAAAAACTTGTTAACACTCTAGACACCACAGTATGTACTAGGCTGTGGCACATTTCATGTGTGTGATGTATTGGTTAGCAAGTGGGTAAAAAATTCTGCTTAAAAGTGAATTTTCAGCAGTGTTCAGTGGAAATTGCATACTTGTCATATGTTCTGCAGTTACAAAGTTCATTGTTTTCTTATGTCTGTGCCTATCCATTCTGAACTATTTTTTTTTACTGTAGTGACTATCATTTGTGTGCACAATTGCATGTGTGTAATGTCTGTAGCGTTCATGTTACTTGTATGTTTCAATATATAGAATTTTAAAATACATCTGGTTTGAATTTCTTAGCATATTTGCTGTTTTTTGTTATAAATTGTTTAAAATGAGAAATAGTCACAAATACTGGACACCAGACAAAAACCACAGGTCCGTAGTTTGTGCTAATGACTGATCTATACTCGTCACAATGGTTACATGGCTAGTTGGTAAGAACTTAGAAATAAAACTGGCAATATCCTACAGTAAAATACTTACGGAATGGTTTCCCTGTCAATAAGTGTATAATATTACACAACTTTTTTTTAAATCACCAGGTCAGAGTTTGTACTGTTGACCAGGTTATTGTAGCACACAATATGTTAGGCTAAAATCAAACTTGAGAAAAATGAAAATTCATTTTTGATTTGATGTAATAAATTAATTAATGCATAGAAAGGACCGTAGGCAATAGCTTCGACTATTGATTGGCAGGTCGTTAATAAGTTCCTGCTTTGTTTTCCTGAATAATGAACTGTGCACGGTACAGTTTGTTTTGGCAATACATTGAATTTAGAACAAATATTCATATGCAAAATTTGATAGCATAGTAGTTATATATTTATATAATTCCTATCATGTTACTTAAGTAGTTCTACATTTTGATAAACCGGTTGTGATGACATGACATCATTTATCTGGAAAACGTAGAATAAAGCCTTGGTTTGGCGTACGAAAAGGAAAATATTTTTTTGCATTAATTCTTATCCATGAGTAAATGTGTTACAATGGCTTTGTTACTATCTTTCTAAAGCTAAGAAATGATAATAAAAAATCTGACACATTAAATAATTTTAAATAATGTATTGAAATAGCTTGAAATGTGACATTTACTTTAATCATAGCATAATGTCTAAAAAAATAAGAATACCGACCTATTGATTTTATTTCATCACATAATGGGCCATAATTATGTTTATGTATGTGAGAAATTTCATTAAATCTACATTGTAGAAAAAAATCTATTTATGAAAATGTTAAGAAAATTCTGATTTTTCCATAGACTCCCATAATAAAAGGCGTGAGGTCCAAATTTTTCATATCAGTCTAGCAACAAAAAAAAATCTGTGAAATTTGCTACCGCAGTTATGGCTCTTTGATAATTTTGCAATATACAATATAAAGATAAATATTGTGTGTCCAACTCCTCCCACACTATTAGCCTGATTTATTTAGACTTTCACAGATAAATAAGCGTGGTGTGCAGATAACGATAAAGAAAGGATTTTTTTCTGTGAATATTTTCACCGCAGTTATGGCCCTTTGATAGTTTTGCCATATAGAAATAGAGAACAATTTGTTTGTAGCAACTCCGAAAACATAAAGGATATGCTTGAAAGTTTAACAGGTTGAAGGATTGTCATGTGAAGATGACCATAAATAATATACATTTTATTCAGTGGGTATTTTAGCTCGACTATACAAAGAATAGGTAGAGCTATTGGACTCACCCATGCATAGGCGTCCCTATTTGGTTAAATTTTTGTATGTAATCTTGACAATGTGTCTCAGTAACCACTTGTGGAAGGAATTGAAACTTCACACAGTTATTTACTTTGATAAACTGACTGACATTGCACAGGTTTCATAACTCTTATTTTGCTTTTTTTTTTACAAAATTATGCCCCCTTTTCGACTTAAAAATTTTTGGTTAAGGTTTTATATGTAAGTTGTTATCTCAGTACCCACTGATTGGAATGAATTGAAACTTCACACATTTGTTTACAGTGATGATATGACATGCAGTGCTCAGGTCTCATAACTCTACTTTGTCTTTTTACAAAATAATACCCTTTTTCAAATTTAAGTTTTATACTGTAAAATCTGGTAAATAAGCGTATACGCTTATAATAGTTTTAGTGACACTTTTATGCGCCTATTTTTGATATGCGCTTATACTTAAGCTAAAAATATGCGCTTATTTTTGATATGCGCTTATTAGTCCGAGAAATTCATAAAATAATTGTGCACATCGTGTGAAAAGCATGAAACTTGGCATACTAGCTGATGAATATATTTCATTTTATTTAAGAGTGGGAAGCGGGCTGTGAAAATCAAAATGGCTGCCAAAATCCAAGATGGCCGCCAAAACTTACAGTTCTATTGGAAAATACTGAGACGACTGTTAAGATAGCATTAAAATAACATATTTTGGCATATTATTATATAATTATATCAAATATCAAATAAGCATGATGTAAAAGCAAAAATAAAATCCAATATGGCTGCCAAAATCCAAAATGGCGGCCAAAATATTATGTTTACGAAACAAAAACGCACTACAATTGAGCATTTTTTGTAATTATCTTAATACTTGGCAAATAATTGTATACAATCATACTCAGCTTCCAATAAGAATGACAAATTAATAAAAAAGTCCAATATGGCTGACAAAATCCAAGATGGCTGCCATCATGTTTTCATAAGTGAATCACGCAACCATTGGGTTTACTTTTGTATGAATATCTATGAAATGTACATAATTCATGCATAAGTGTTCACTCCTGAAATAACATATAAGTGTACACTCCTGAAATAACATTAACATTTGTTAATAAAATCAATTAGTATGGCAAACAAAATCCAAAATGGCGACCTTAAAAGATAGATGTAGTTTTACATATTACAGAAAAGTTATCATTTCCAAAAAATGCCATATATCAAAGTTCACTGGACCAGTTCTGACCATCGAATGTTTATATGCATTCATATATATGTATGTATGTTAAAACAAAACTACAAAACAACATCGTTTAGTGGATACATACTGATGTTTTACATATTTCAAGTGTCATTTCAATTCTACCAAACAGACTTTGATATTTATTGTTCGCAGTCACCACTTAATTTACACAGCGCGGTGCATTTTAAGTTTGCCTTCAAGCAACTAAGTATTGATATATCAGAAAATCGAGGAATATATTGATTATGACAATGATGCAGTCATATCATGTAAAGCAGCAAACATTGTTCGCCGGGATATGTTCAGTAGTAAAAACTGTGCTTTTAATGGAACATTGCAAGAAACTTGCTAACAGAAGGCTATACCAAAATTCCTACAGACTATTGTAGAGATGATCTTAGGGAGTTCAAATATTAAGACTAGGACATCGAAAGTTGATGAGTTTCAATCCGCCATGTCCAGAGCACAACTTATGATATTTAACAGCACATCTACTCGTCGCAGAGACACAACAAAGAGTGTGTATAATTGCAAGCAACGCGAACCATCTCTACCAATATATGTAGGACTCATTGTACATGCAGAGACCAGAAAGCGTGGTTTTGTGGATAAGCTTCATAATCTCGGTCTGTCAGTCCCGGTGATTCACGTTGATTGCAATTATACACACTCTTTGAACAATGCATCATTGTCATAATCAATATATTTCCTCGATTTCTTTCAAGGCAAATCCTACATCATCATTAAATGCCAAAAAACTTCTCGGCCTTCATTATATGCATGCATGTCTTTCAAATGTGCCATGAGTCTAGTTTTCAATCTTGTTGAGTGAACTGCGAAATGTAGATACTTTATGCAAGGTTGACCCATTTCATTTATTTCAAATAAAACATGTGTTATTATCAAGAAGAGTTGCATTTGCAGTGCTCTTCCGTGTAACTTTCATAGGTGTTGCATCACTGTATACTGATGCAGCCGCTTAGTTGCCGTATCAAGCTCTCGGTCTCTGAACTTTACTCTGCATGTCTTATGCCATTTACCTTTGTTCTTTGTCAAAGTATCAGCTATGGATGTTTCCCTTTTCAAACTTTCCAGTTTTAAAAGTACTGGAAGACAAACCCCCGGTTCTATGAATTTATAGATACTATCACAAAATGAGGTATACTCCTTTCCAAAGCCTGGATGAGTAGGGTTAAGGTTAGCAGGGCATTGTAGGGGTTCTCTTGTAGTTTCTTGGCATATGATACAGAGATGCCAATTGATTTCAATACCCTCCTTATCTGTGTTTGAGGTATCATTTGAAAAGTTAGTAGTTTATAAGCATATTAAGTATGTTATGTGTCCAACAATGCAATAATCTATAGCAAGAACATGCAGTAATAACCTCCACCAGCAAGAGCTGTCGGAGGACAGCAACGCTCGACTATTCAACAGTCTTGTCAATTGAATGAATGCAGAAGTTGAAAAAGGGACATAATTTTGTAAAATGCAAAATAGAGGTATTGAACCTCTGTACTGCATGTCATATCACGACAGTGAACAAGTGTGTGAAGTTTCAATCCTTTCCAATTTGTAGATACTGAGATACCAGCTTACATACAAAACCTTAACCAAAAACTGCTAAGTCGAAAAGGAGCATAATTTTGTAAAAATGCAAAGTAGAGTTATGGACCTTCACAGTGCATGTTAGATCATGACAGTGAACAAGAGTGCGAAGTTTCAATCCATTCGATTTGTGGATACTGAGATATCAGATTACATACAAAAATTTTACCAAAACTGCTGTCGAAAAAGGGGCATAATTTTGAAAAAAAGAGTAGAGTTATGGGACTTGCTTAGTGTATGTCAGATCATGACAGTGAACAAGTATGTGAAGTTTCAATCCATTCCCATTAGTAAGTACTGAGATACCAGCTTACATACAAAACCTTAACCAAAAATTTCTAAGTTGAAAAAGGGGCATAATTTTGTAAAAAAGCAAAATAGAGTTATGCAACCTGTGCAATGTAGGTCAGTTTATCACAGTGAATAAGTGTGTGAAGTTTCAATCCATTCCCACAAGTGGTTACTGAGTTACCAGCTTACATACAAAACCTTAACCAAAAATTTCTAAGTCGAAAAAGGGGCATAATTTTGTAAAAAAGCAAAATAGAGTTATGGAACCTGTGCAGTACAAGTCAGTTTATCACAGTGAATAAGTGTGTGAAGTTTCAATCCATTCCCACAAGTGGTTACTGAGATACCAGCTTACGTACAAAACCTTAACCAAATCGGGACGCGGACGTCGACGTCGACGCAGACGCCGACGCGGACGCCAACGCATGGGCGAGTCCAATAGCTCATCTATTCTATGAATAGTCGAGCTAAAAACTAGGTCTACTACTACTACTATTGTTTCATGCTGAAAGTAAAAAATGAACCCTAGTTAAGGCTACAGTTTGTAGTTATCCAAACAACAAATGGGTAGAGTGCTATATGTTAGTAGCATACATGAAGGATTGAATATATACAGATAAATACATGAGCTATAGTAGGTAAACATATACTGAAATGCATGGAACTATGTGCACTGCATGTTAGACTGATGTGAAAATTATACAGTCAGGGTGTTAAAACGTATAGATAAACAGTTGATATATCTTTGATAGATTTACTTGGAACAGAAATTATATTTGTTATTTTGAATTGCGGGAGCATGTGTCAGTATTAATGTTGTTGACATATATTATAAATGGCTAAATTTAAACAAAGGGGAACAACTTTTGTTAATAACTGATGCATTTAAACAAAAGGAAGGAACTTTTTAAAAATTTGTTTTAAATATCAAATCAAATAGTTGATATATAACAATTTAACTTTTATTTTGAATCCATACAGCATAAACAGTATTTCTTGTATACTTCAGTAACAAATTTCTGTTAGTAGTATACTTCAATAAAAAGTTCTATTAGTATTTATTCAATAAAATTGCATTTTCATTTACTTTGTTCTTGAAATATGGTAGAAAACATGTTTTGTTTATTTGTCTGTGTACTAGAGAGCATTTCAATTAAGTATTATTGTTAACAATGCATTACTTCCACCTAAAGTAAACAATGCTTTGTATTTTTTGGCAGCCATCTTTTATTTTGGCAGCCATTTTGGATTTGTCAATACAAATGATAGACTTATTCCAGGTATTATATTTATGATATTCTACTAATTCCCATGTGCATGCTTTTTGCCTGTTTTACATAGCTGTTTAATGATTTCCTTAATTTTTTCATAAAATTTTGAATTATGGCGGCCATCTTGGATTTTGGCGGCCATTTTGGATTTAAGACGCTGCTTCCCACTCTTAAATGAAGAGTAATATATTTATCTACTACCATGCCAAGTTTCATGCTTTTCACAAAAAGTGCACAATTCGACCCTTTTTAGGAACGGATTTCTTGGACTATATAGACAAGCCATGTGCACCTACTTTTGATATAGTAGGAATAATAAGAGTAAGATTGTAGCATTTTATCCATACACCTTTCAAAAATTTACAAAAGAATGAGAAACTGTTATGACAGTGCAAACAACTTCTGGTATTCAAACTTTTACTTTAATTTACTGAAAACATTTTCTACTCCAAAAACATGATTATCGTAAACAATTATCGTTTATTATATATGATTGATGTTATAATCTTTTAACACCCATTGGCTATTCAACAGGTAAGAAAACGTGTCACCTGTATCTATGATAAACAACTATCACTGTATAATACCATTAATTACATATTTTTTCTGCATCTGTTGTTTGTTTACCAGTAATCGGATATGCGCCTACTTTCGAGACAAAATTATGGTAAGGGCATGACATGCGCTTATTATCCCATACGGAATAACGGTAAGGCCCTATGCGCTTACTTTTGATATGCGCTTATATTCGAATACGCGCTTATTTACCAGATTCTACAGTATGTTAACTTGTATCTCAGTATCCACTAATGGAAATGGATTGAAACTTCACAGACATCCACTGTGATGATCTGACCTGCATTGAACATGATCCATTACTCATATTTGCATTTTTACAAAATCATGCCCCATTTTTAACGTATATCTATATCCCCCCACCCTCCCTTCAAAGAAGGAGGGGTATATTGTTTTGCAGATGTCGGTCGGTCGGTCGGTATGCAGACCAATCCGTTTCCGGATGATAACTAAAGAACGCTTGGGCATAGGATCTTGAATGTTGATAGGAAGGTTGGTCATCACCAGCAGATGGACCCTATTGATTTTGAGATAGGTATGTCTGTGGGTCACTGTGACCCTGAACAGTTAAACGGTGTCCGGATGATAACTCAAGAACGCTTGGGTCTAGGATCATGAAAGTTGATATGGAGGTTGGTCATGACCAGGAAATGACCGCTAATGATTTTGAGATCAGTATATCAATGTCACAGTGACCAGGAAGAGTAAAACGGTTTTCGGGCGATAACTCTAGAACGCTTGGGCTTAGGATCAGGAAAATTGATAAGGAGATAAGCTCTGACTACCAAATGATCCCTATTGATTTTTAGTCATTTGGTCAAAGTTCAAGGTCACATTGGCCATGAAAAGTTAAACGGTTTCTTGGCGATAACTTGAGAACGCTTGGGCCAAGGGTCATGAAAGATGATACAGAGGTTCATCATGACCAGCACATGACCGTTATTTATTTAGAGGTCAGTAGATCAAAGGTCAAGTTAACAGTGAGTCGGAACATTTAAACCGTTTCCATACAATTGCTTGAGAACGCTTTAGACTTGGATCATGAAACTTGATAGGGAGCTGGGTCATGACCAGTAGATGTCCCCTATAGATTTTGTGGTCAGTTGGCGAAAGGTCAAGGTCATATTGACCGGAACAGTTAAACACATTTCGGACGATAACTTGAGAACGCTTGGGCTTAGGATCAAGAAACTTAATAGTTAATTTTTGTTTACAGGGAGCAAATAATTTCTGTTCCGTGTGCAATAACTGAATGCATTGCTGTCCTCCAACAGCTCTTATTTCCTGTCCTGTCCATAACTCTCGTCATCTATGAAGGGATTTTAATATCAATTGGCATAGATGTATCCAAAAATCAAATATTGTGTCATGCAAAATACCAAGACCGCTTGTTCAAAGGTAAAGGTCACACTTAGAGGTCAAACGTTACTAGTGTTGTTTTTTTGTCCCGTCAATGATTCTGTCTTTTTTGAAGGCATTCCTATCTTACATGGCACAAAGGCATCCAATAGTAAGATGATAAGTCATGCACAACACCCAGATCCACAGCAAAAAGGTCAAGGTGACATTCAGAGATCAAATGTCAATAGTGTTTTTCTCTCTCTTTTTTCTGTCTAACTCATTACTGGCATCCATCAAGAGATTTAAATATTATCTGACATTAATGTTACCTATATTGCCAAGGTGTGTTGTGCACAACACCCATATCCCAGACTAGAAAGGTCAAGGTCACATTTGGAGGTCAAAATTCAATAATGTTTTACCTGTGTTGTCCATAATTCTGGTCAGCCATTACGTGATTTTAATATTTTTTCGGCAAAAACTTTTCCCATGAGACGATGTGTCATGCACATAGCTCAGATCCCTAACTAAGCGGTCAAGATAAAACTTCAATAGGAGTTTTCCCTGTCCCGTCCTATATAGGTTGTAAAAATCTCTTCCAAACATCTAGATATTATCAAATGAAACTGTATGAGGGTATGCACTTTTTTAAAAGTAGTCTCTTGTTTATAATAGTATTTCGGCGGGAATTGTAGGACCTGTATGGTTCTTTTCATACAATACAGCTGTATATTATTGGTAGAAATGTAAGTAGAAATTTTGGTAGAAATGTAAGTCCTGGCATAGGTGTCTGTCGTCCCTTTTAAAGTGTGTCTGTTCCTTACTTTGGTTCAATGTCAAGGTCGTGTGCATAATTTATTATTTCTATCAGCTTTTGAAAACGAGTCTGTTACCTGTGTCACTTCCATTAAATTAAAGATGTCAAAATTCTTACTTTGTTTTAAAAATATATGGAAATTTTTAGTATAGACCATTTAACAACTCGGGGCGTTGACTTTTTATGTACAAAAAGCCATCCGGTTGGTTTACGGAAGTTCGGTGGTTTTATCAAGGTGTCCGCACGTGATGAAATAATACCCAGAGGGGCTCCTTGGGTCTTCGTCCATCTGATATACCGGTGTGACGTTTAACCGACAAAAATAAACAATCGTGTTGATGTACAGAACATTGTGATATTTTTGTGTTGTTTTTTTCCAAAAAAAAAAAAAGCCGTGTTCAGGAGTTATAAAGCATTTGACGTGGTAAAATTTCTCATAACACATGAAATGCATTAGGATCAGTCAATGGTTTGAAGGTTGGTAATGGGAGATTCATAGATGCTGCACGCAACTTTAGAGACATCATTATTATCTTTCATGTTCTATATGATTATCTTCTATTTTTTTCGAGTCTTTTCTCATCTGTTTAGAATACTCTGCTCTAATTCTGAAGCAGATGTAACTGAGAAAGTTGAAGTTGTGTTTGTTAAAAGTTTATTCATACTCATTATAACCACATTGGCGACTGGCACAACGTAGTAATGATCTGTGTAAGAGCTTCTTAAGCTATGCAGGAACACTTTGTAGATAGCAATAATGTGCTTAGATAAGCTAAAACGTTTCTGTTTTAATTAACAGTTAATTCTGTTATTATTATACCTCGCATAAATGCCCAGTGCATATTTCTCATTATTTTTACTTGAATAATATTTCATATCTTTCAGTGGTTTTATATATCATGCGCAAAATCGTCATTTTTTATTCTGCCAATACATGTGATATGATTCGAAATTTAATATCACGTGCGCAATAGCACTATTTTGGTGTTCTGTGCGAGATATTATGTTTAGTGATATGACACTTTTTCATTGACTATGCGCATATATATATATCGTAGAATTAAATGTTGTTCTATTATTCATGCATGTGTGAACCATGCCGATCTTTTAATCTCCTTGACAAATAATTCGAAAACAACTTTCATCAAACTGCGAACTGGACGTATGATCATCGAATAGGGCATGATTTAACTAAGAAAATGGGTGCTTACACTTTTATGTTTCGTTCAGAAATTAAAAAAAAATGTTTTCGCCGTTTTTCAATGTTATTGTTGTCGGTTTATGTTTATTACACTGTATGTTAATTATCTACCTTTTATAATTATTTCAATAAATCTTTTAACACATTATGTTGATACTCCAGTAAACATTTTGATCTTCTTATGTTTATCCTATAATAATATTTACGATTATCTCACAATTATGTTGAAAAAAAAAGACAAGACATCTTTCGTTTTTTGTTCTTTTGGAAGTCGTCGTAAATGTTGCATGACCAGTTAAATAGCACATGAATCATAATGCATCATCACATGATAGTAATGTGACATTTTGATACTTTTTCATTAATTTTATTTGTCTTGTACATTTCATACTGCTCGTGAATATTTTCACAAAAGATATCAGGAGTATTTTCACGCACGCACTGTGTGACACAGTAGAGAGTTTGAGATTTCAATCTTCGCCTTCCCCTTCAACGTCTCTTGCGAAGTTAACGTATGAAGTTGAAGTTCGATTAAAATTCCTTGAGATTTCAAACATTAGAATGAACCTTACTTCTTTTAATCCGCCCATTCAATTTATCCGTAATTATGATCGTTTTTTTTTCGTGCATTTTGATACCAATTGTCCGAAAGGGCAGGAATTTTACAAGAGGTTTTAAAAATGAAAAAATGAATATTAAATTAAAAAAAACATTTCAATAAATATAATCATCGCATGGATATTAGAGCGATTACAAAAAAAAAAAACAACAAAAAAAAAACAAACAAACAAAAACGATAAAACAATGTGAACAATGTAAAAACTCGTTAGTGTTGCTCCAGACATTTAGGTTTTATAAAAAATTATGTCAGTATAGTCAGTATACAATGCACGATTGTAAATCATATATGAGAGGAAATAAAAATGATTATTACATACCTAAAATTATTTTCCATTGGGTTTCAATGGACCGCGATCGTGCAATATTTTTCATATCATGACGTTGAACGCTTTCATATCGGACTAGTCCCAATCCGTGACTCTAGTTACCTCCCCTGACGGTCCGTCCATTGTGGACCTCGTTTCTTTAGATTTTTGTTGCTATTGTGTGTTTGTTTAATTTGTAATTTATGCAACATTTTGTTTACTTTTACACTTTGATTAATCTGACCTATTAGATACTGGCACGTAGTAATTTATCAGACTGAAATGAAATGAAAGTTATAATTACGTCATGAGTTGGACTAATATAGGACGTGGAATGTTTTCTTAACAAGTTGACGTCATTTTCGCGGAAAATATTAATGTGCGTCAGTTTGATTTGTTTATTGCGTTTTCGGAGAATTTTTTTCCGTATTTTTTCCTGTCTTTCGTGACAGAACGATAATTTAGATATAAATTAATCATTTGGTAGTGGATATGTAATAAAAAGGTTATCAACTTTGTATGTGGATATATGCACTCGTTCTTTCGCGGACAATATTGCCGCTGCAGAACTCGTGCATATATCCACATACAAAGTTAATAACCTATAATGATCATATCAACGTGATAATGACACTCTGTATGACTCTGTATAATGCCAAACTCTCAGACAGCACAATTAAGAAATAATTTATAGCAAAACAATGCTTTATCACTATACGTCGGCACTGTTTGCTATAAATTATTTCGATTCTAATATGTTCTTTATGGTAAAATTTATATCAAATATGATGGAACTGTTTCTTCGCGCAAGCATGGCGCCAATAGTAGGTATTTGTTAAAACACGCCAGAACCGGAAACGGTAATACGTCTTGCGGCAGAATTCGTTCGAGCGAAAATTATTGCGAATTATTCTGCAAAGCGAATAACTAATTCAGCATGATTATAAATTAATCAACATTTTTGTGCAATGTGACATTTCGTTTTAAACATGTTATTAAGTAATATAGTTCATGAAATTTTAAAGCGCTATTTCTTGATGCGTACATGGCGCTAAATACCACATTGACGTGACGTCAACATAATATCGTTGTGATGATTAAAGCATTGTTAGTAGTGATGGGCCGACAATCGGCGACAATCGAATAATCGTCGGCGTTGCATTCATGAGCGCGATCGCCGATTTCACTTTTCCCTGACCGATTAATTACTTGGCACCCTAAACGGATATTTAAGCTGTTTCTGACCTTTTTCTTTCTGGTATTTACGGTTCTTTCGGGCAATTACAACAAGGGAAACTACTCTACGTAAAAATGGCTTCCTCCAAAGTATCGAAAGAAGAATGTCATCAGTGATCACCCAGATTATGGAAGATATATAGCTTTTACAATATCAAGCCGGGAAAACCATCAACCTAATCTCTTGACATTAGTATGGCAGTATGCATAGTATGACGTACGACTTATGCAAGCATATTAGCAAAAGTATTTTCAGTTTTTGATTTTGTATAATTTTAATTTAATAACATAATATCACTGGATAAGTCCCTGGTGAAATTAAGACGAGTACCTGATTTGAAGTTTACTATCTTTACAAATATTTTACTTTTATGCTGTTAACTCACTCACATTTATGAAAGGGTACAAAAGAAATAGGGTATTTGATATCTGTGAGGTTCATTTCTCAAGTATTGACATAAAACATACACTGTGAGGTGAACTTACAGATATGCAACTACAGTAACCGATTATCCGATTATATCCGATTAATCGAATCGGTTGGCTTGTCCAATTATGCCGATTAATCGGTTGGCAAATCTAACCGATTTGCCCATCACTAATTGTTAGCCATATTAGAATATGATTTTAATATACTTTTTTGTAAGTAAAGCATCTGCGGATCCAGGAATTTTGGTTAGAGGGACAGCAACATTAAAGAGTGGATCACCAGTTTCAGTGGGGAGGGGGTAGGGGTCGGGTGGGGTCACGCCGAGTTTCAAGACCTACTTTCTTTGTAAAAGGTAAGAATCAAAGAGTGTAACGTAGCGTGGCCATTTAGTACAACAAACATAACCTTTTAACCAGTTTTATTTATCATAGCAACAGTCTTCAATATTTAAACATAACATTTTAGCTAGATATTATTAAGTAAAGGTGACCTTATCAATCTAGCATCTATAACCCATCTTTCTCTCTCTAACTCTCTCTCTGACTGTAGATAATTATATTTCAGCATATATATTTAATTAAGCAGTCTAGCCGCTATGTAAAATTACACAATTCGTCGTGACTTTTTCCTGAACATATCTAACTTTGATCCCGGAAGTAAATGATATAAACAACTAAGTATACCTGTTTAACCCTTGGGCTACATGTTTTGTGACAGGTTTGACAATTCAGCTTTTCAATTTAGATTCAAGTATTATAGTTTATCATCTTTCTACGTAGCATATTAAACAATGATTTATAGAATATACAATATTCCGAACCTTTCAAACCTGTTACATTACAAATCCCTTCATTTCTTCCACAAAATAATAAAAAGATTATAGTAATCTAAGCTATAACAAATCCTTAATGTCGATCGTTTAGATTATTGTTGCCGAGGGTTCGCCAGGTATAATTTAGTAACGTAATTAGCTTTTGAATGCACGACTTAACAGTTGGGTAATTTTTACACATACATATTAAAAGACATTTAAAGTAAATAATATTACAGACAGATACAATTTCTCAGTATTTAGGCATCAGAATAGTTAGTGCAAGCATAATACAAATATATTCGAGGAATTTCTTAAAACGTGATGATTTCTTTCATACAAATAAAGTGCATTATATATCTTTTCAAAACATTCGTCTGTAGTTTTACAATATTACATTATACATTGAAATTAAACAGTTATTCATTTGCGAATCACATCTGTCTATATTTTCACGAGTACATGTATATAACAGAATATAGATATAATATGTATAACTCTAAAGTATCACGTTTGTCAGATGAACGTCTGTTTGTTTCGTTTTTCGTTCATTTTGTGGAAATTCCGTCTTTCTGATGCATCTATCAGAGCTTGCCATACATATAAAACATAAGTGGTTCTGAAATTAGAAAGCAAAATTACATATCTGGTTTTTAAATACTACATGTACATGTTTATAGATATCAACAGCCATAAAATCACATCTTCTATAGATACGATATATCTTTTGAAACATGCTAATATTTTAAAATTAAATACGCGCACATGTATAAAGTACAGATTAAAGATCAAGGTATTTATATGCCTTGAACATGTATTTTTTTTATTGCGCTCATGCTACAAGTGTATACGCCGAATCGGATATCTATTTATTAAAAGTATAAATTCTGAGAGACTTGTATCTAGAGTATACATTTTGTATAGAGTATACATTTTATAAATACATTTGTATGCACCGAAAACATTCATTTATTTATTTTTTTATAAATTTCCTTTCTTTCTTTTAAATATTCAAATGAAATAAACAATAAATGATACAAATTTTAAACAAATCTGCCTCCAACATCAGCCAGTTCCCTGCAGAGTAGAAACATCAGTTGTCGGTCATGTGGCACCAAGTCTGCTATTTCGTGTTTTTCACATCGGCGTCCCATAGTTCCGTAATAATTCTCTGTTGTTGTTGAATTCTATATGCACACATCTCGTTGCGGAGTAGCGGAGCAGGCCGTGGGATCCTGAATTTGCTAATTACTAAAACTGCCTAAAATACTTCCAGTTAGTTTTAATATGTTAATTCTTTACAGTTTTCAGCTAGGGCAAAATATAGTCTTCATATCATCTTGGTAAAATAGTCTTCATATTCAATTTATTTGCAAACTTTGTCGGGTATTTTCAATAAGAATTGCATGAGGAATAAAAGTATAATACTCTGACGAGAATCTGACATCGTGTAAATATATCTGTTGCTAAAATGTTTCTTGTTTGTCTTGTTTCTTTGTTGTTTTCTACACAGAATTTCAGATTATTTCCTTTTTCATTTTAACATTTTTCATAAATTCTGTCTTAACAAAGTTTCTTTAATTGTAGATGGAGAGAAAGATTGATATATCATTATAGCTCGGGGTTATTTTCGTTGATTGTTGTATTATTCATGATTTTATCTTTGTCACTTTGGCGTTCCACCAGGAAGTTGCTGATATAGTTGACTGATAATAAGTCCTTGAGGCTGTTATTGTTACGCAGTTTCTCATTGGTCAATATCGTGCGTTCAACCGTGAATATATCCGTCCCTTTTTGCATATGTAGCAGAAGCTGTTAGCTAACTGGCATTGTCTTCTTGCTTGTATTGTGTGCAGACGTGTTTTAGAAATTTTGCTTGAAACTTAATTAAAGTTCCACCGTAATACGAGCACTCAGATATAATAAAAGGATATAACAATGGACAGGAGGAATGATTACACGTATTCAAGTTATTATAAGGTAAGAACATTATATATTTATCTTTTAACTGATATAAATTGTTTTAAATAAAAAAAAAATACTTTAACATTTAATTTGCATTTGCAAACAGACTTATATTTTATGAATTATTTCGCTAAAATTATTCGGGCAAGTGAATTCGATACATAGTTAAACGAATAACAGTTTTTGTACTGGTTGCCGCATTTTTCTTTTTATTTCACAGCATTTGTGACCATGTTTACTTTATTAATTTAAAAATTGAACAATATAACTTTAAAATGAATACTTTAAGGATATGAACTTTGAAACATGTATATTTGATACAAAAAAATAGAATTAATACGATTACAGCAATTTATTCATTTTGTGGAAATGTATCGCGGTAAATGTGCTTTAACTATAATTGCTAGTAAAAAAAATGAGCTTGTTCTCACAAAAAAGGTATGAGAACACTAAATCTAAATCAACAAAATCATATATGCAATAAAAGTAATTACGTTTTGTAAGCCTTACTTATTCGGCTTATTCTATGATAGATTATTAAATTGTTGTTATGCCTCTAATTTTTAGTCGTATCTGCATTTTATTATTAAGAAAAATACATGTAAAAAAATTCCAATATCATTAGATACTGGCAAAGCGTACGTGCTTTAATAAAACATAAATCTGGTATAGAAACTTCAAATGGGGTGAATATAACTTTTTCTTTTTTCTTAATCTTAAGCTAAAATCTTCAGAAATACGTTTAAACAGGTGCTAGGAGATATTTACCATGACACCGGATTTTGTAACAGGTGCGTGTGTAAACCTTTCATGACACCGGTTTCTGGAACAGGTGCGTGGAGAAATCTATCATGACACCAGTTAAAGTAAACAGGGGCGTGGAGAAACGTATCGTGACACCGGTTTTAATACTCTACAGACTGCAGCTGACATTAAATTGCAGAGACAAAACACAAAATATACATTAAAATGTTAGCCAGGCAAAATTTTATACTTTATCGTGAACATTAGTCAATAACCATTATTGTAAATCTCACATTATGACTGTAGTCATGCGTCTTACAATATAAAATATTCTGATAACAATAATTTAAAATGTGAATAACAGCATAGGCATTCTGTCCTAAACAGAATTAAAGAAAAAAATGTTACTTTGTGGTTGTATCTTGTATTTTCTAGTAGCCTTTTACTATGCAGAAAATATAACTTTGTGCATTAGGAACTAACAATTATAATAATAAATGTATGAACAATAACTTTGAAGATATTTACAAAACAATACAGTGTATATGAATATACACATTGGTGAAGTCATTTGGATTTATCAACGTCATCATATAGCGCTACTTTTCTTACCAATCTCTTGTTAAATCATTTCATGCTATAAAATAGCAAAATATTCTCTAAGATAGGACCTTCGTTTAAGCCCTGAAACAATTGTCTAACAGTTAAGGTCTAAAACAATGTCTTTAGCAAACCTTGCATTATGTCATTTTTGCTTTTTTCATTTCTAGCCATGTGACTTATTATCATTTGTAGATATTTTTGTTTGTCATCAGTATCATGTTTCATACATGATTAGGTGTTTTTGTGTGTCTTGTTACATTTTCAATAACCATGTTACTTTGATTATTTTCAGACTCGTTTGACAAAGACTGTGTATCCATGTCATCTGTCTCTAGGGACTGATCAGAATGCGAAGCATCTGATTCCATACGGGATTCATTATCAAGGTAATTGTTTTCTTCTGTATTATTACCTATACTAGCTGAACTTTCGCCAGTATTGCTTGCTTTTTGTTCCGTTTCTGAGTCATTTTGTTCCCTACTCTGTTCTCTTAAATGTTTTCTTAACTGAGCTAAAGGAATGTTATCTTCTGAGGAAGAATTTTCACGTTCTTGACAGACCCTATTTGTGCTTTTAGGCATTTTAACTTTTCTGATTTTGTTTGATATTTCAGCATCAGAAACATCAGATTCATCATTACTGCTTGAGCTAGAATCATCTGGAGGTATTACATAGTTAACCCTTCGTCTTGGATAACCTTTGACAGCTTTGCGTTCGGGCTATTCAGCAATGTCAGCAAGCCTTATCTGATCTGCATGTACTTGAACAACAGAGTTGTCAAGCTGGTTCTTAATAAGGTATGTAACTGGAACTTTTTGTTCAAGAATTCTGTAATGTGATTTCCAGC
>NW_026461705.1:0-24035 GCF_021730395.1 Mercenaria mercenaria | reverse complement strand
GATCTTCAAGCTTGTTTTTTCTTTGATAGTTCTTGTAATAGACAGGATCATTTATTTCGAACTTAATGTCTTTTGCTTTTTTGTCTGCTTGTGCCTTATGTTTTCGTTTTGAGCGTTTTAAATGTCTATAAGCAGTAAGGAAACTTGCATGTTGTTCTTGAAGAACTATCTTGTGAAACTCTTCGCCATGGTATTTAGCTCTAGGCTTTAGCAAATTATCGATAGGTAAAATCGGGTCTCTGTTGTAAACTAAATAGAAAGGTGTGAATTTTGAACTTGAAGAAACATTGTGACGTATGCCTGCTAAAGACATATTAAGATGGAGATCCCATTCTCGTGTATTACCTTGAATTCTTTTTGCTAAAATATCATGCAGAACTCTGTGCATTCGTTCTTGTTTGGCATTACTTTCTGGGTGGTATGCTGTACATGATACATTGTCAATGTTTAACTCTTTCAGGACCTCCCTAAAGGCAGAACTTGTAAATTCTGACCCTCGGTCATGAATTATCTGGAGAGGACATCCATATCTAGGATATATCTCATTCAAAAGTAAATCTATTACTGTATTTGTACTTTTATCAGGAGCTGCGAAAGCTTCTGGAAAACCACTGAACATGTCAACAAAACAAATGATGTAACGATTGCCACTAAGTGTTTTCTCATAAGGACCACATATGTCTATTGAAACAATAGCAAATGGAAATGGTGCAATATTTGTTTCTCTTAAAGGAGCTTTAACCTTTGTCAAATTTCTAGACTGGCAATCAACACAAGTTGTTACATATCTATGAAGTTCTTTAAACATATTTGGCCAGTAGTACTTTGTTTTTATAGTTGCAAACATACGTTGTGTACCAGGGTGACCATTGTTGTGATATTCTGTTATAACTAATGATTTCAAATGACTAGGGACATATAGTCTCATAACTGGTTCCTCATCTGGGTTCGAAATATAGTATAGAACATTGTCTACTTCTAAATACTTCTTCAATTCAGCCTTACTTGGGTCACCATGCTTAAGTTGCATTTTCATCTGAACAATTGCAGGATCTTTATCTTGTTCTAATCTCATATCTAAATCTGCAAATGCTGGGACAGTTTCTACTAAAGAATCTTGTTTTTGATATTCTTTGTTAGCTACTTCTTTCGGGTTTAAGTTGTTAGAGTTTATAACATTTATACTTTTCACTGTATGTTTGTCAGAAATTTTGTAGGTATTGTCATTAATATCTGGATCAATTTCTTGCTCACTTTCTGTTTGTTTATTTTCAGATTCTGGTGGTCGTGAAAAGAAATCAGCAATAACATTCGCCTTTCCAGGAAGATACTCTATCTTACAGTTGTAACCACTAATAGACAATGCCCATAACTGAATTTTCTTGTTTTGCATTGGACTTTTTAATAAATACTGAAGCGGAGAATGGTCGCATTTGATTGTAAATTCAGCATTGTGTAAAAAGAAATCTAGACGTTGCAAAGAATAAAAAATGGCATATGCCTCTTTCTCAATAGTGCTGTATTTCTTTTGTGTTTCACTTAGTTTATGAGATAGAAAATATATAGGCCTTTCATTATTTTCATCTGATTCTGGTGAATTACACGCTTGAGTTAAGCACGCTGCCACATGACTATCGCTGGCATCGGTATACAGTGTATACGGCTTGTTTGGATCTGGGTAAGATAAGAAAGGAATAGCTGTTAATTGTTCTTTAATTTTCTCAAAACTTTTCTGACATTCTTCTGTCCAAATAAATGGAGACTTTTTCCTTGTAAGGTTAATAAGAGGTTCTGCTATTTCTGAGAATGAGGGGATGAATCGACGATAAAACGAGGATGCCCCAATTATTTTTCGCATTTCTCGCACCTTTTTTGGAACCGGAAGTGACCTAATAGCTTTAACTTTATCACGATTTGGTCTGATGCCATCTTCATCTATGACAAATCCTAAGTATTCGGTTTTAGGCTGCATGAATTGACACTTTTTCAACTTAAGTTTAAGTTTATGCTCCCTTAACCTTTGAAAAATAATATCTAAGTGGCGTTTATGTTCTTCTAATGTTTTACTGAATATGAGACAGTCATCTAAATATGCCACAGCAAAATCTAATCCCTCTAAGACTTTAGACATTAATTCCTGGAACACCCCCGGGGCATTAACTAATCCGAAGCACATAACGTTAAATTCGAATAGACCTCTGAATGTGGTAAATGCAGTTTTTTCTTTATCTTTTTCATCAATCGGTATTTGCCAAAATCCTGAGCGACAGTCTAGGGTAGTAAAGTATTTTGAATCACCTAAAAGAGCCAATATATCATCGATATGAGGTAGAGGATATGCTGTGGGTCTCACCAGGGCGTTGATCCTCCTAAAGTCTATACAAAATCTGGTACTGTTGTCGTTTTTCTTTTTAACCAGCACAACAGGACTCGCATAAGGGCTTTGAGAAGGTCTTATTACGTTAGCCTTAAGCATTTCATCTATAGCATCACTCATAATTTTTCTATCATTTAATGGTACTCTATATGGTCGCTGTTTTATCGGTTCATGTTCCACAGTAGGAATTTTCATTGTAATCGTATCTGTCTGTGACAATTCTGAGTCATTATTCGCAAAAACGTCTCTGTTTGTTTGAACTAATTTTTCTACATATTGAAAGTGTTCTTTTGGTGCTACTATTTCTTTTGTATTAATACTTGATTTTTCACCCTTATTGTGTGATAATTTATTGACATCAGAAACAGAAGCTATACATTTTTCATCAATTTGTTCAACAGTTGCAACAGCACATCCTTTTCTTAATTTAATTGTTCTATTTGTAGAATTTACTAACATAACAGGAAACCTACGATGTTTTCGTAATTTTATGACTGAATTAGCTACCATTAAACCAGGTTCTGTACTAAGATAACCATCTTCAACACTTTTTAATTCATATGTTTTAAAATTCTTTAGTTTAGAGTCTTTTCGTAATTGTCCTGAACAAATATGTACTGTCTGAGGTTTAATTACAGTATCTTTTTGCAATCTAACTACTGAAGCAATATGTACATCTTCTTGTAATGTGACATAGCTATTTTTAACTCTCATTGATAAAAGATCAGAATAAATTCTGCATTTGTTCTGAATGAGAAAGTCTCTTCCAAGTATTGCTTTTCTATTCATATTTGAGACCACATAAAATTTATGTTCTATTTTTTCACCACCTATTCGAAAAATAAGATTGGTGTATCCATCTACATGCAGTGAATTACCATTTACAGACTGTAATGAAACTTTATGATTTTTAAATAGTTTTGGCTGTCTATTTAATGATTCATATGTCCTCCTATTAATTAATGAGACTTCTGCTCCAGAGTCTACTAATGCCCTAATCTTCTGTTTCCCTATTCTAATTGTACAAGAGTTTGGATTTCCTGCTAGCGCTATAAAATACAATGTACGTTGATAAATCATTTTTCCTACCATCGACTTCTTTATGACAGGAAGATCTTAGTTTAAAGGCCTAAATATGTTCTTTTTAGGTCTCAATACACTCTTACATTCTCTCATAAAATGTCCTAATTTCCCACAATTCCAGCAATCAATATATTTTTTCCAATCGTAATTGTTTTGAAATTTACTTTGGCTTAATTTCTGCATATGTCTAGTGGCTTTCTTTCGTAATAATATTGCATGAACATATTTCTGACGTGTCCTACATTGCTTGACATTATGACCTAGCCTTCGGCAATATTGACAACGAAGTTGTGGCTGAGTGTGATCTAAGTCTTTATCTTTAGCTTTTTGACAAATTTCTGAAATATTTTGCTGGCAAGTGACATTTCCGAATCGTAAATTAAACTGATCTCTTAAATTTTGTTCATTCATAGCTGACGTAACTGCAGCCTGTAAAGTTTCCGGCGAATCACGCATAACTTTCATTTTCAGACAGTTTTCTGTTAATCCATCAATAAAATGACCTATTAACTGTTTCTGAATAATTGCTAAATTAACAGGATGATTTTGACCTTGATCTTGATTTTCATAGGCATCTTCCGCCAGAGTTAACAATCTTTCGCATAGACATTTACATTTTCACCAGGTTTTTGTTTTATACTTTGCAAAAGAAATAAAGCATGCTGTGAGTCATGTACTGTAGAAAATCTAGTAAATAAAGCATTTTTTCAAAGCAGCCCAAGTACAATCTTGATTTTCGTTCATTAAATCTATGTATGAAATCTGACACTGGCCCTGTTGCAGTTTGATAGCAAATTAATTTCTTTCTATCATCATTTAAATCATTTAAAATAGAATATTTTTCTATCGATTTTACCCATGACTTAAAATCTTCAGAATTACCATCAAATTTTGAAACCATATGTTGTACACTCTGAGTTCCTATTGCGGTGGAAACATTTTTTAATTGAATAGCCAAATCTTGAAAAATTTGCTGAATTGAAGAGTTGTCTGCCATTTTAAAATAAATTATTTAACAAGCAAATAGAATAGACAGTTTTCTAACCTTGTTTCTCGGCGTGATCATCTAGTGGTATTGCGTACTTCATCGTAGTGCCCTGACAACATTCCAAAGGTCCATCCTGGTCTTTGGCTCCAGAAACGCGCGTTGTAACGTAGCGTGGCCATTTAGTACAACAAACATAACCTTTTAACCAGTTTTATTTATCATAGCAACAGTCTTCAATATTTAAACATAACATTTTAGCTAGATATTATTAAGTAAAGGTGACCTTATCAATCTAGCATCTATAACCCATCTTTCTCTCTCTAACTCTCTCTCTGACTGTAGATAATTATATTTCAGCATATATATTTAATTAAGCAGTCTAGCCGCTATGTAAAATTACACAATTCGTCGTGACTTTTTCCTGAACATATCTAACTTTGATCCCGGAAGTAAATGATATAAACAACTAAGTATACCTGTTTAACCCTTGGGCTACATGTTTTGTGACAGGTTTGACAATTCAGCTTTTCAATTTAGATTCAAGTATTATAGTTTATCATCTTTCTACGTAGCATATTAAACAATGATTTATAGAATATACAATATTCCGAACCTTTCAAACCTGTTACATTACAAGAGGGAATTAACCCACAATGTCCCTCTGCCAGGCTCTGGTTCCGTGTATTTAAAGAATGGAGTTATCCCATACGGCTAACAGGAAACGTCTCTCATCATGATATCATAGATCTGAAATTGTCTGATACTTCAGAAGAATTTTCCGTCTTACTAGTACCATTTTATGTTTATGATTAAAAAGCAATTGTCGTATTAAGTGTCCGACAGAAATAGATTGATTTTATTTATTTATTAATAAAATGTTCCACCAAATGATAATCGCGCGTAATTATTTATTTTTCAAGTAAAATGACTGTCATGCCATGTGGCTCCATCCAGATTTCAGTCTTTGATGCCGAGTATGTGGACAGAGTAGATGTAAAAAGAATGAAGTTTCGACTTTCGTGATATCACATCTTCGGACGTTCAAAACTTCACTTCATACGACAAAAAGGCCCATCTGGTATAATCAATACCGCCTGGGGACACAAATATGCCGTAGAAGTTAAAGTTTGAACAAAATCTCAAAGTTTCTCAAAATCAGTTGATAACTTCATACTTACAGGTTCAATTCAATGTATTTAGTTAAAATCATTAGCCATACAAAACTTCATTATTCTTATACCTACTGATAGTGTTTCGCATCAAATTTAGTCTAATCATATATATGGATAATCAAATAACTTAATAAGCAGAAATCCTGAAACTAAGCTTTCTATTTCGCATAGTAATAAAGAGAAGTCTTAGGCTTACGCGATATTACATGGAAAACTTTAGTAGCAACGTGTGATATAACTAAAATACACGCATATCGGTAACGTTTTACCCAAAATATATATGAGAGACGTTGAAGGGGAAGGCGAAGTTTGAAATCTCAAACTCTCTAGTGATGTTAAAGCTACTTCTATATAAATACTTGCCCGCCCGCTTAGTTCAATGGGATGAGTGTATATCTACGGATCGCAGGGTCTGAAATCATTCGACCTCCATCTCTGAATGATGTGGGGAATATGGCAGGTGCTTGCGAAGAACAAGTATGTGTGCTAGTACAACATCCAGGAACACTGGTTAGATTAACTTTGCGCCATTACATAACTAAAACACTGTTGAAAAACGATATTTAACGAAAAAAAAAAGAGAGAGAAAATAGCAGGCAAACAAACATATTCATGATAAAATGATTAAAGCAATGTGACCAGAGCTGTCGGACTGTCCTTATCATATAAACAGAAGCAAAGGAACGTTTATTGAGCTATATATTTCACAGATCGAATATGTAACATGTGCGTAATATATTCGACCGTAAAATCGACATTTGTCTTAAAGGACATATTCGTCTGGTCATATTTGGCAGCTTACATCGAAACGTATATATCAAATTGTTTGTAATATAAAAATGCATAAAACTACAAATAATGCTTTCGTTAAACTTATTCCAGGAAGAGAATTGGAACCAACGTATGCCTGGACCTCCATAGGAGCCGGTTATGCAAATATATCAAGTTTACTCTATTACACTTGGACGTTTATAGATACACCGTTACCGGACACCCCTATCCAAGTGTTAGGCCAACAAAAATGTATAGTGATTGATGTATACAAAGGGGATTACCAATGTTTAAGTTTCATATTAACGTGCACCGAATAAACAGATGCTATTTCATAGGAAATAAAAAGGCAGTTCATAAAATAAAACGGTAGTGGTGGTGGTGGTAGTAGTAGATGTGGCGATATCGGCAGTGTGTTAGCAGTGGTGATTGTAGAGGTAGAAGTGGTGGTAGGGGTACGAGAAGTGGTTGTAGTGGTCGTGGTAGTAGTAGTAGTGGTGGTAGTGGTTGTGGTGGTGGTGGTGGCAAAGGTAGTAGTGGTGGTGGTAGAGGTAGAAGTGATAGTGGTTGTGATGGTGGTAGTAGTAGTAGTGATTATGGTCGTAGTAGTGGTGGTGTTAGTGGTAATGGTAGTGGTGATATTTGTGGCAGTAATGGTGGTGATGGTGGTAGTGGTTGTGGTGGTAGTAGTGGTATTATTGATAGTTAGAATCAATCTGGACAGAAGTTGACGATTTTACACAGCAATCGGGTATCGTTCTTCGATCCTTTTCAGATCAAGGCAGTCTCTAAACGACCAAGAGTCGACTGCTACATGATCTTTTCACGATTTCTTCAAGAACTCTTGCCAAACGATCCTACTTGATTTTAACGTATCAAATATCTTGGATCAAAAGTCTTAGCATTGCCAATTAAAGTAGACATATAACGAACGCTCCGACCTCTTGTTAATCGTGCTCGATCAGTTGCCGACCATTTTCCAATTTATTGTCAGTGTTAACAGGACCGCCACCCGACGGTCGCACGAACGCAGTCGGTAACTTTCCGAACTCATCGGTCGGCAATTGATCAAACATTTACAAGTATACAAATTAAAGACATCAGACTAATCATTCCGACCACATTAGTCCACTTTCCAAACAATGTTTTGGGAACGATCGGGTCCATCCGGTCGGCCGTGTGAATCTATTATCAGCAGAATCTATCACTATTGGATGCACATGCCATTAACTCATTCTGCCCGCGTGACGCATTAATGCGTCGACCAGTTGTTATCTGAATACCGCGTGCCGCTTCTAGGCGGTGTTGTTATCTACATCTGGAAACCGCACGCCGCGTACATGCGTCTTTACAGTAATAGCTCTGAATTCCACATGACGCATTCAGTCGTCACATTTCATTGGTCTTAAATAAAATCTTTTAGTTCTTTCTAACAAGTTGGACCCATCATTTTTTGTTGCGTAATATTTATAAAACATAAATAAAACCGGATATTGTGAAAAAATAAATGCTTTTGTTGAAAAAAGCTGTAAAAGCGAGCTTCGTTCGAGTTATAATTTGTGATTTCTCGAAGCCTGAAAATTACGGATGATTCTTTATATGATCTAAACATACAAAAAATGAATAAATAAATAAATTGATACCAACAAATATTCATTGAGAAATGACAGTTGAAATAATGCAACTCAAAAGTATATACTTTTTCGCTCGTCGCTATGCGGCAAATAATGCCATCTGTGGAATCAAACAATTTTACGGCTAATTGAGTTTATTCTCATTATTATCATTCTTGCTTTTATTTCAATAAAATTATCATTAAACATTGTGCCAGAATTTCATTTAAATCTGTCAAAATTTAACAGAGATAAATATAAAAAACATAGCTATGGAGCTATAAAGGGCACTGAGTATAATTTTTATAAGTACGGTTCTAAACATTTGAGTGCGGAAAAAAATTGAATTATTAATGATCGGGTACTGTTATAAAAAATACACTTCAGTAAAGACAGACGTACATAATTACCGCACAAAAATAACGTGTAAGTATCATACCGAAATGCAAAACAAAAATTTCATAGAATTATTTTACACTTTCATACCGCGTGAACATTGTCACATCTTTGCGTCGTGACCCTGAACGCACACAACACTGCCTGAACAAAACTGGTAGAATTGTGGATTATATCATTGAAAAGAAAAGAACTAAAATATTTTCTTTTACATGTAAGATTAAACTGTCTTCAACTCATGCACACCAGATCTTTAATTCTTACCTATGCGATATAACAATGCTCATGTGTGTATAAAAAAGTAAAAACATCTTCCTTGGTATCTATCTATTTTTTTATTCAGCTATTTATTTTGTTGTTAAACTTCGAGACTGTCTCTTGATCTATAGAATAAAGTGTTAATAATAACTCAATTATTTCGACAGCTTGTTTGTGATACTTCAGAAACTCCACAAAATTGTTTCAAAATTCAAATTTTCATAAAGTACATGTACATGTTTTCTGAAAATTAGCCCAAAATAATCTCATTTTCAGCACAATAGTTTCTGTCTAAAATAGCTAAAATATTCATTTTATTACATCTTCATACTAAACACATACGCTATTTTTTATGAGAAATAACTTTATTTTGATGCGTTTTGATTGCATGGATGCGTATAAATGAGTAAAACCAGTGTTAGAAAATGACAATAATATGTATTTATAAAATTATTTTTTAAGAATTGTTCATATTTGTTGTTTAAATATGTGCATGATTAAATTTAGCATTTTATAAATGTTGTTTAGCCAAAACAATATCTGATGAGAGAATACGGTCATTTGTTTTGTGTCTCTAATTCAACAGTCTGTTGAAATGACTGTACTACAAAGCTGCATGAAATTAACTTTGTTGCGTAGCTACTTCAATTTACTTACAAAGAGTGCAAATTCCATACCTATTAGCACATATTTGATGTCATATGTCACTAATTAACAACAATATCCGAAGCAAAAAACTACGAAATCAATGTTATCTCTCAAAACATCTCTCGGTATTCAGGGTAGATTGGCTTATCAGCCTCCTAGGTAACTGAAAGATAAATATCAGCAGAGTAGAAGTGGAGATAACGTTTTAGGGCAGAATGAGTTAAAAGGCTTATGAAATTGGCCTTAATTTTTTCAAACAGTTTTAACAGAGTTTTAACAGGTCACCATTAAAATTCACCTCTTACTTTTTACTATATAATGGCATTTTTATTACCATAGCTTTAATGCCATATATCAAAAACCATGAAATTAGTACATTAAAACCCTGATAAAATATACTTTGTAAAAATGACTTTGAGGGCCATGAAAAGCTGCTAAAAATAAACAATTAAACTAATTTAACTGGCTCCTTAAAACCCCATGAAAATTTCTTAATTGGCATTCAATTAGTAAAAAGTAAGAGGGCCATTAATTGTTTTAATACTCTATTAATGGCTGTTAATTAGTTAATGGTCTCATTAATAAATATGTCAGATTCAATTTTGTAATATTGTAATGGTATATAAAATTAAGGGCCATGAAAATTTACCACCAGAATTAGACATCATTTAGATAATCAACTTCATATTGTGATCTGCCTTATAGATTAAAATTACGTATTACTACACATGTAATAGTATCTATACATATGTACTCTTTTGTAAAATGCTAGAAGAATATTTGATTTTTTTCTCATTATTTTGTTACGTAAACATATGTAACAGCCTTATACAAACATTTGTCATATTGTATCCTCATTCTGTCATATGTTCATATGAAATGAGAAAATAAATGGATATTGTATTGTATTGTGTTGTACTGAGAAGGGTTTACAGGTACCGGTTTAAAGGTTTCACTATTAAGATCAAGTAACATTTTCATATTGACAACACTCTAACCAAGATTTTATCGGTACAGACATTAGGCGTCATGTGTATTCAAAAAGCCACTGTTAATGACAATGTCAGCACATAATAGGCGATCACAATTTAGCTCTCCTTCAGTACTTTGTGCTCAAGTGCATGTACTTAAACAGCTAAGAGCAAATGTTTAAGGGATTGCATCACAAGAAGCTCCCCTAATCAAGCGTACCACACTCTTTGATTCACTGAAACGAAAAAGCCATTGGTCTGCTCATGCCCCAAGTGAATTTAAATCAGACTGTAAATCTTCACAATCAAGTGTACTGATCACTTCTACATGAGGATTAGAAAATTGGAAAATCTAAACTGGTCTGAACACAACTCATAATGTAAATTCCTTACCCCACCCACTTTCGTATACAAATGCTGATTATTTGGACAGGAAAAACAGAAAAGAGGCATGCATTAATACGTATTTTCCCTTACCAAAATAATGTAGATTGATATTATCAAATAAATGTTTTCATCCGACTTTCATTGATATAAATCCGATTTTTTGTAGGAACACAATTTGGTAAACATCTGAAGAAAATGGCGGAACTGCATCAATGGGAGATAATTTTAATGCAACTAAATATAACATCATGATATATTATAGACAATATATGCGTAGTATATATTTATTGTGATTAAGGTCCATTTTAGAACAATATGGGACTGGAATGAAACGCATTCAATGCGGCGAGCGCAAGCCAACAACCACAAAATATATTGTTTGTGCTTCTGAAAATATACGAATCACATTTTACAGTAGGATTTAATGGGCATCCAGTTGCTGTTAAGAGCCTTTTTTTCTCTTAAATGAAATCGTACAGTCCCTAAACATTTAGTTGGCATTAAATCAAAGTGAAGGGTCATGAACAATCCTGTTAAATTCAAAATATACAGAATTTCATTATTTTTTCAAAGCCATTAACTTTTTTAGCTACCAAACCAAATTTTTAACGGCATAATTTATGGTCAAAAATAGATGTTTTAATGGTATTTTAACATGTAACCCATTGATATTTCGAATCCTATTAAATAAAGTGATGCAAGAATTAATGGGGTTTATTAACGAGTTTTCCTATTTTGATAGATATTTTACAGAGTTTTAAACCATGCTTAATGGTATGTAGATCCAGTAGTGTATGTGGCGTAACTGAATTGTGTCAATAAAGTTTGATTGTTTTAAAACCCCAAACTGATGAAAATGTGATTTATTTGTTGAAAATTTCGTTTGTCTTTGCCCATTTCTGCATGTGAGATTTTCGTTTTGGTGTGCCTATGAAAACCAATGTCCAACGTAAACATCACATATTATGCATCATATACGTTTCACATGCGTGCTATTTGCGATCGAATACGTCACACGTGTGATATATTCGGTATACCCTTTCACTTGTGTTTTATATTTATTCTGTGACATATACAGCTCAACAAACATTGTTTTCCTTGAGTATTCAACGCTGTATAAACGACTGTACTGCTCCTCTTCCTATTGCAACCAATCAAAACAAACAACTGGAAGGCTGAAGGCAAGAAATCGTCTTCAAATTAACGTTTTTGCTGTATACTGTGTGTGTATGTAAGTTTTATGAAAAGTTGATGAACAATTGTTATATCACTACATACATAATAATTGAAATAGACAACGTCACAAGTAATGTTTACAAAATGTTGACTGATCATGCTCATTTCACGAAACTGGTGAATAACGTATGAATTTGATTTGCAATCCAATAATTTATGTTGTTTTCTGAAATAAGCAGGCATACTCCATAAATATATGTAAATAAAATGTTGCACAGCTGTTGCGTTTTTGAAAAAAGAAAACACTTTTATCTAGAGAGTAAAATCACTGTTTGTCGACTTGCCAACTGAAATCTTATTTGCGACTGACACTGTATTCCACTTTGCGACTTGAGATGCGATCTATGCCCTTTAAGAGACTTAACATGCATTAGTGTAGGAATCATAAAATACGCTACACAAAGATTTCAGTGAAATGTTTATAATGTAATAATTCATCGTAACTCGTTCGAAAATGTGCCTATGTTAAAAGAAGTACCTTTAAAGTAAACCCTCCATTTTTATTTTTGTTTTTGCACTTTTCCTTGCAAAATGAGGGCTCATTTCATTTGCAATGTATTTCCAGTAACATCAGGCAAGTTTCATGTTAAATTTTGCGTGTTTATGGCAAATACAAAGTAGGGGTGTTTACTGCGCAACGCCGTCAAAAATGCGGCCCACGAAGGGTTGGCGCAATTTCACTACATATCTTCAAACACTCCGTTTACTTTTCATATTTTGATACCTTATTAATTGTAATTTGCGATGATATATGGATCTAAATGGGTTGAAATTCTAGAAAGTATAGTAAATGTAACTGTGGCGAATTTACACTACAACCCTATGAGAACTTTTTAGTGGTATATGACCTCTACAATAATCCGCATTCTAAATTTTATGTGAAATGAACGTAGAAAAAGCACGCCTATAAACCGTATTTTTGTCTTACTAAAAGCTAGAGCTGCCGCCAAACGGTCGCTAAATTATATCCCTGCTTCCGCCATTCTGGACCAATTCGTAATGGCAACCATACTTTTTAATATAGAAAGTACAAATGGAGACAATTATTGTTATATACAATTGTATATTAGGATGCGTGAACAAGTAACATAAGTTATGGTATGGACACGAAAAAGCAACCCTTTATTTTTATTCTGTGACCTTATCTTACCGTATCGTGCGACCAAAAACTTGTGTGAACACTCTTGCTAATACCAGTAACAAAAGATAATAGGTAAGGGTAGACTTCTTGGAAGCACAGAGCACTAAAAACAAAGCCCCAGAGCCACGCATTTGCAAAGTAGGCCCACAACAAACAGAAGCTGTAATGGAAAAATATTTAAGATGGGTTACTTCAAACATCAAACAAGCACATATTAATTAATATGCTAAATATAGAAGGATGGGAAGGAAATTGTAAGGGGCAAAATTGGGTCCTGGGGAGGGAACCCGAAGGTGAAAGTCGCAAGGACGCATAAGCAAATGGAAAGCCACGTTCCTTAATAACAGTCATAACAGGGGGAGGGAAGAACGCTTACAACAGAAAAGAAAACATACGCAACAGACAATACAAGACAGACAAGAACAAAACAGTTGACAATAGGAACACCGCCTTAAAACGGTCAGTAACCTATATAAAGGAAACTGGGGGTTTAAACGCGTTTAGGGCATGCCAACCTCGCACTTACCCTATTTACCACAAGTAAAACAACACAATTTAAATACAATCCCTGCTGAGAAAGGCTCTAACATTAGTGCAAAAATAACAGATAAAGTAAAACATAAAATTAAGGTAAATCTAATGTATAATTACACCAATGTACTCAACAACTTGTCTAAAGTCAGAGCAACAAGAACCTAACTTTTATGTGCACGACTAACAAAACTTTAAGACAAAAATCAACACGTTACCTATTTCATGTGTTCAATATTTTATGTGTAGGCCTACGGGTATTTAGCATGTTTTCTGTATAACGATAGTGGTGTGTAACCTATGAACACGTTTTTGCTAGAAATTGGCAGTGAAAATTTTCAATTTTTCTGAGGCTTTAGAAGGATTTGAGAGGAGATGTTCAGCAGAATAAAAGACTTTATGGTCAGAATAACGTTGAGAAGTGAATTTTCAGGAAATTTGGACAGTTAAGAAGGAAAATCATTGGTAAACTGATAAGGTGAATATTTGACAGAGTAACGTTTGGTGTGAACACCGGTAGCCTGTGTGATTATATTTTCGCGACACAGAAAAACGTACTTTCTCTCACTTGTTTGGTCGTGTTAGTGTCAGTTGGTTACGCTAGTGACTTCAGAATACACATAAGGATGGCAGATGAGGCTGCACACTATGAAGACTCCGTATTTACTGTAAATAGTGCTGAAAAGATTTCAACATCTTCGAGGAAAAGACAGATCTCTTGGAATAATGAATATGTTGAAGATTCGTCGAAGAAAATGAAGACTGATACTGATAATACTGACATGAAATATCTGTTGTTGAAACTATCAAATGAGGTGCATGAAATGTCGGGCAAATTAAATTCAAGAATCGATTCTTTGGAGGGAAAGTTCTCGGACTCAGAAAAATAGATTATTGATAAAATGACTAAAGTCTTTGATAAAAGAATCAGCTCAGAAGTTTCACATATGAAAATTGACCTTTCAAAGGATATGAAGAATAAAATATACGACTTACGAAGTGAATTTACAAGTGACATAGAGGAACTGAATCAGAAAATGAAAGAAATCTCAGATTGTCATAAAAATCAGGGTGATACTGGTAGGAATAAACCTGATATTCAACGTTATATTGTAGTGAGAAATTTGCCTCACAACACATCTGAGAACATTGAAAAGAAAATGAAAGACTTAGTGCAGAAACTGTTACAACTGCCGGACATTGATTTTGTGCATGTTGAAAGGAAGACTTCAAGTTCAGACAGTACTCCAGGTGCTGTTATTTGTGAATGTAAAAATATGGATGACAAAAGTAAGATAATGGATGCTAAAAGCAAACTCAACAAGACATTGTTCTACAAATCAGTTTATATAAATAGTGACCAGATGAAAGAGGAACGTCGGATGGCTTCTTACATGAGACATATTGTTAACGCTATCAACCGGGGACAGACGAATCTCAAAGTGCGAGGTACAAAGATTGTGAATGGATCAGGGGGTGATTCTGGTGGTAACAGGTTTTCTAGCGGTGATCGGGATGGCAACTCCTATGAATCGAGGGGGAGCTCATATGATAATAGAAACAGAAACTTAAACTTTAACAAAAATGATAATAATTCTACTCGATCAAATAGTAACTCTGGTGGTGCCAGTGGTGGTCCTGGTGACTGGCAGAGTGGGTCAAACAACCATGGAAACTACAGAAGGAATAGTTGTGGGAACAGGAACAACAGAGGACAGAATCGTGGCAGACGTGGGCATTACTGAGTGAAATCAGGATTTTGGAACATTGATGGTTTTAAAAACGATCATAACTCTTGTAATTTCAAAGTTAGGGAAGCGTGTATTAATTACATGGACTTGGACATTTTAGTTTGGCAGAGAGTCATCTAAGACGCGATGAAACTCTTGAAGTTAATGGTAATACAACAGAAGGGATGTACATGTTAATGCATGGACTGGTTCGGTTGGGGTAGGACTTTTAATTAAAGATGAGATTTTATCTGATTATAATGCTTCAATTGTAGATAGTTCATTTGAAGGTATACTTTGGGTATGTTAATGTCATAAAGTTACAAACAATTGTTTATATTTTGCGATTGTTATTTACCACCAGTATCATCAACACGAGTTATTGATGCAAATGCTTTTTTTTTTATAAATTATTAACTGGTATATACGAGTTTCAAAACAAAGGTGAAATCTGTATGTTTGGAGATTTTAATAGTCGGTGTGGTGATTTACCAGATTATATTGAAGGTGTAGATGAATTATCAGCTAGAAATATTGTAGATTATACCTGTAATAACTATGGAGAGGTGCTTTTGAATTTTTTGGTCGATGTTAATTTTGTAATTTTAAATGGTAGAAATTTCGTGGAAAATGACTTTACCTGTATAAGGCCTCAGGGGTGTTCCGTAGTAGATTACTGTCTGGTAAGCCATGACTCGTTGCATCTTTATAGAAATTTAACATTGTAAGGTCTAGAGAACTTGTACAAAAGGCTGGTGTGCATGAGTTAATATGCATCCCAGATCACTCTATGCTGACATGGGATCTTACTTTATTAAATAAAAGTTTGTATCAAGAAACTTTAAATTCAAGAAATATGCTTCCTTCTGTCAAATGAAAATATGGTTAAATACACTGCCAAATCCTGTTCAGAAATCTTAAAACTTAGAAAAAAATGTTTATATCACTATTATATTGTTTTTGTTTTTAAATTTTATTGTAAATAGAGATGATGTTAAATTCTTTTAAAAGAAAAAAGGAAAAGAAAAATACTAGTATGCGTTTAACATAGAAAATATGCTCTACTGCTCTGAAAAATGTTGAATACACTGATGGAAAATTTACTAAACTGTTTCAATTGTATTTGTTTTTCATAGACTTTGGTCAAAGAAGTGCTATTTAAGTGACGTTTAGAAAAAAAAAGGTTCTCTTCGCAAATGTCAATATGTTGTATCTTACTTCCTGATAACCAATGGATGTTTGAAAATTAGTCTTACCGATGTTTTTATTCTGTGATCAAATTTTAAGGTCTTTAAGCTATTGTTAGCTTGACTTTTCGAAGGAAAAGTAGAGCTACTGCGCTATCCCCAGCGTTTGCGTCGGTGTTGTTGTCGGTGTCGTCGTTGGTCATATTTTTAGAAGTCTGTTGCTATCAAAGCTTAAGACTTGAAACTTAAAATAGTTATTTATTATCAGAGTCCACGCCAGGAGAAACAATCACCATAACTCTTATTTGATTTTTGATAAAGTTATGCCCCTTTTTGACTTAGATATATATATATATATTTTTTTTAAACTTAAGGTTTTGAGAAAGTCCAATATCTCTGTTGCAATCGAAGCTTTTGACTTGGAACTTAAAATAGTTATTTACTACGAGGGTTAACAAGAAAAAAATCCCCATAACTCTGATTTGAATTTTGACATAGTTATGCCCCTTTTAACTGGGATTATTTTTAGTTAAAAGTATGTTTGATATCATCAAATATCTCTGTTGCTATCAAGGCTATTGACTTGAAACTTGAAATAGTTATATATTGTCAAAGTCAACACCAGAATTTCTCCTTTTATGTATCCACATAACTCTGATTCAAATTCTGATAGAGCTATGCCCCTTTTTTACTTAAAATTTTTGGTTAAAGTTTTGATTAAGTCAAATATCTCTGCTACTATCAAAGCGTTTGACCTGTCTTCTGGCCTGTTTCGTCGGGCCCTTAAGGGTGTTTCTCTTGTTGCTCTGTCTTCTGAAAAGGCATTGAGTACATACGTTTTTGGTTCTAATTTATATATTTATACACGAGCATTTTTGTGTTTTACATGCCATGCCTTTTTGTTTCCATTACGTGTGTTAGAGATTCACCTGGAGGGGATTACTTTTATTTACACTGTCCCGTTTCTTTGGAACATGGTGGGGGTAATAGTGAGATTGGGTGCGCACCATAAACCGGTTTAAGCTCCCCAGTGGTGTTTTTGCCACTGACCGTTCCAAGGCGGTGCCCCACTGTGTTCCTTTGTTTGTTCGTTTTGTCCTAATGTGTTGGCTTTGTGTGTGTGCTTGTGTGTGTTTGTGGTGTGCGCGTCTGCGTGTTCCTTTGTTTGTTCGTTTTGTCCTAATGTGTTGGCATTGTGTGTGTGTGTTTGTGGTGTGCGCGTCTGCGTGCTGTGGGTTTCGTTTTGGGGAGGCTGCGTTTTTGGTAGGTGGCATTCCCTGTTTGATATTTGTCTTTGTTTTTTTTTAAACTATAAATGGTCATTTACTATAAAAGTCTTCACCAGGAGGAACAATCTCCATAACTCTGATTTGAATTTTGATAGAGTTATGCCACTTTTTAAGTTAGAATGTCTTGACCATAGTGTATTATAAAATTTTCACTTGCAATTCAGAGTCAAGCAGTAAGAAAGTTCGATAGCGCTGTCTTACGGACCGTTTTTGTGTTAAATTTTAATAGAATTTTAGATTCTTAATATGTTCTTAATTTGTATAGATGTTTTTTAATTTTTATACAGTCTCTTATAAATCAAATTTGATTGGTACTATACTTTGTTTGTAACTCTATTATTTGTGTTTGTATTGTTTATCATGTATAGTAATGAGACTCTAATAAAGATAATAGTGATAATATGTCTATATTCCAGAGAAAACACATATCACAGTGTTCACCTACGATCGATTTAGTCGTACTATGTTTGATAAGGCGCCCATCCCCACCCCTGTGTCTTATAGGCTACATATAAACCCATAATGGTTAATATTTGTACCAAGTTATTTCAGAATCCCTCAATGCATACAGAAGTTATGACACGGACACGAAAAAGGACCCTGTTTAAACGTATGACCGCTGAAGAGTGACATTGACTTTACAGAGTAAAAAAAAGAAGAGGAATGTTTCCTATGTGTGTGTGAAGTTTGAGAGAGGTTTTAATTTCAGGACAAACTTTATGAGGACACAAATACAAACAGATAGTACAGACAGACCTCATAATGACCCCTATATAACCCAATCCTTTAAACTTGGTTTTCGGGTTATAATTATGAATAATTCTACAGGAGCAAGGGAAAAGCCGACATAACTAAATTAGTCAGTTGCTAACATGCATATAGTCTTTTTTACGAAAGTCGAAAACAGTGGTACTGTACTGCAAGCAAACATGCATACAGTCAGGATATCACACAGAATGCTCTTTTTTTTCACGATTATTAACAAATTGGAGGTTTTAGCAATGATTTGATTTTATTTTACCAAACTAGTATTGTTTCTTTATCTGGAAACAGTGTGATTTATATGTAGATCATTCTTCAAGCAAAAGTGTATGTACTTTTGACAAAATCCATGAGCAATCGAGTTTTTTTTTCTTTATGTTTATGCTATAGTTTTAACTGGAAATAGATTAACACATTATATAAAGAAACAAATCATGCTCAGCTCCCAATAAACTACAGATATACACACCAACAAAGTACATTAACAACTTTTAGATTATATATATATATATTCTTTTTTTAATTTTTAGCGGTCAGCTTATTGTATTGATCGGTCGCAACAGGAAGAAGGAGATTACAGTCGTTAAATGTGGGATGGGGTGTATTTGGTATTCAACAAGCATGGCTGCTGGCTTTAAAGTCATATATATATCTAATAGGAAATAAAATATGTAGTTCAGAGACCATCAATTCAAAAATGTACAGTTTTACCAGGGAAAAGCAAACTCCCCGTCCGGGATTAATTCCCCTAATGGTACATTCAGTCACTGAAATCACGTTGTTTTTTTGTTGTTTTTTCTTTTCATCTTTTTTTAAATTGCATTTTTTGCACCTAGATGGTAATATTCGCTCACATGATTGTTTAAATAACAAATTGAAGTGGT
This sequence comes from Mercenaria mercenaria, assembly GCF_021730395.1. NCBI lineage: Eukaryota > Metazoa > Mollusca > Bivalvia > Venerida > Veneridae > Mercenaria > Mercenaria mercenaria. Next base: position 4,611 of record NW_026461705.1, on the reverse strand, counting down.
TTTAGTCAAAAATGCCTTTTGGACTTAAATTTTGACAAATGAAACATGCTGCCGGAATTTGTTTCTTTGGCGTTTCCGCTAGTTTGCAGTGACATACTACTTTCTCATTGTCACGGGATATTTTTTAATACGAAACGCAAGGGAAGGTAACCGCTGTGAGGAGCCTGGCGTCTGTCCGTTTTGACTGGTCAGTCATGTAAACAAACCCATAAAGTGATTGTGTTCAAAATGGATTTTTTACTGATTTTACAGTATTCTATTACATAAATAAATATTCGTATTCCATTCTCTATTATAAAATTACCCTTGTAATCCGAAACCACTCTATTCCGAAAACCAAACAAACTTATGAAAATTATGTATCAAATTACTTTTAAACTTACTCATATAAGCCGAGCCTTTGTCATAATTATTAATGATTTCGATCCTTAATCTTGCCCATTTTTGACACTTTTGTTTACAGTTTTAATCATTGCTCTTAAAGAAGTTGTCAAGAAACAAAAGGCTCCCTAACACTGGTAACCACAAGTCATGTCAGATTACAACATGCGTGAAATATGCGAGTAGTTTTTTATAACAGAAATTTATAAGAATAGATCTATTTGAGATACGTACTGCCAATGTAATAGATACTTATAAATTTATTTGTCTTGTACTTTCCACTCATATTTTGTACAATGTGGTCATTTAAAGCAGGTATTTGATTCTCTGTAAGTGCTACTTAACCGGATCATTAGTATAACCGGACATGTAAAATATTCTCTTTTTAGCTAGCTTCTGCGAATGTAGAAATAATGAAATCAATAATCATAATTGATATTGAATTGACATCACACTAAACAGATATATATAATAATTCTGTTTATTAATCCTGACACAAGTAGATGGAATACACGTCATGTATAACAAACTGCATAAATTTTTGTTCTAGAGTAGAAGCCATTCTAATCCGAAAACCCCTTTAATCCGAACGTTTTTCTGGTCCGAACATGTTCGGATTAGTGAGATTCCACTGTATACAGTTTGACCTGATAGTTCTTAAAACTGTAATTAGATATACATGCTTCGATTTTTCGAAAGGCATACAGTTCAAAATATCATCAGGGAAGTCTATGAGAAAACACTTAGTGGTCTTTAACCTATATTAGAGCTAAAACATTAAAAAAGTCACCCTGTTGTTATATTTTCTTGTCCTCATGGAATCTATTCAATAAATGTGTAATAGAGTTCCACTTAAGCCGGTGCTAGGATGGGGGGAGGCGTGAAGTGTGCACATTTCATTACCTCTCATGAACAGACTCAATCAAACCAAATCTGCTATTATTCTGCTTGGTTGATTTCTATGCTTCCAAAGGATCTTTTAACAGATTTTATAACTTTATCACAACAGCAATCTTAAAGTGCCGTGTTGCGGCTGTAAAAAAGTCACCCCCCACCCCTGTACTTGGATTCAGTGTTGTAATAAATTTTCTGGTCCTTTGGGATCAGATAGATGTGTAAAAGAGTTCCGCTTAAACTGGTATTAGGGGACGTGAGAGGTGTTGTGCATTGCATTACCTCCTATAAACAGAATCAATTAAAACGAGTGTGCTATTAGTCTGCTTGGTTGATTTCTATGCTTCCTAAGGATCATTTTACAGATTTTATTAAAGGCAAAGAAAATCTCCTATATAAGTGACCCCCCTAAAAGCAAGACATTTTAATCCCCAATAAACAGGATACTGTCTGGTCCAGTCTGATAAGGGTCCATAAAACCCCTGTTGACTTGACATGTAGTGCATGTCAGAGGATCATAAATTCTATTGATATGTAAAGAAAATTGGTTATTTGTGCTATACATTTCACTGATTGAAATGCATCTTTTTTCAGATTATACACAAAATTATTTTAATTGATAGTATACTGATTTTAATTGCTCATTCTTGTTGAGTAAAGTCCTGACCAATTAAATTATAATTCTTATATCAAGACAATTCTCACCATTTAAAACTCTCACCTTTATGTAATGTAAAATGAAATAATTATTTAAAACTCAATAAGAGAAATGACAAGCATTTTTTCAATTATTAATTGATTATGATCTTTTTATCTAAGTAACAAAATAAAAAAAACCTGAAAAATTGATTTCTGCTGGATTTTATTAGAAATTAAAGAAGAGCTCAGTTGCATTTTCAATAAATGAAAAAAAAAAAAAAAAAAAAAAAAAACGATTGACCTTCATAATAAAATCCAGCAATAAACAGATATAATTGTTCAAGATTTTCATGATTTAATTATACATAAATTATTCATTACCTTCAAACAGTTTCTTGAATGCATTTTCTTTTATTTATTCATTTTTCATAAAGATTAATAAGCAATAATGAGATATAATTGTTATAAAGCTTGATTAATTGAAAAACAAATATGCTGTTGTATTTTATCACTTTGCTTGTTTAGTCCCAATTTAATCAGGCTTTCTAAACTTGTTATAAAAGTGAGAAGATGGTTTACTATAAAGGTGAAAAATATCACATGCAATCTATGTACTGCACAGTAACTATACAGTAGCTCAATATGATAAACAGAAGCAAGTCTATCAATCGTTCAGTCTTGTATATTGGCTCTTACTGCCAATACGCAGACCAGAGGCCACATACCTTGCATACCAGAATCAGTGTCTTTAACTATCACAGCAGCAGTCTTTAGGTGCCGTGTGGTAGCTGTAAAAAATCTACCCGTACTTCGATTCAGTTATGTTATACTTTCTGGTCCCATGTGTAATAGTCTTCCACTTAAGCCGGTGCTAGGGGGCGTGAAAGGTGTGCACATTTCATTACCTCTCATGAACAGACTCAATCAAACCGAATCTGCTATTATTCTGCTTGGTTGATTTCTATGTTTCAAAAGGATTTTTTTACAGATTTTGTTTCGTCGGAAGCTATTACAGGTGATTTAATGGTCACAAATCTGTTGTAAATAATGTAAAAGACTTTTTTTAATGTATCTAAGCTTTTGAACTAAAAAAGGATCGTTTTTATCTCTGTATTGTCAGAGAGTGATCAAAATTGAGATACTTTATTTCTACTTTTTACGTAATGAATCATATTTCCGCTTCGGAACAAGAGCCAATGCAGATAACTTAAATGTTCGCGAAAAATTGCAAATAAAAAAAACGAAACGAACGCATGGTATGAATCGTGGAACATGTATATAAATCGAAATGGGTGACCTTATTTAACTTTCCATATTTTTCTTAAAACTCAACATTTCTTGATGAAATTTTGTTAAACATTTTATATTGGATCAAATACTTAGAAATGAGAAAATATGATACGCAACATTTTAAAAAAATAAAGGGACTTTACTGGGAATGAGGTAACTGTATACCTGGGATTAAAGTAATGCTTGTCCGTTCTGACAGTCATGTAAACAAGCCCAAGAAGTGTGTGTGTGTGTGTGTTTTTCTTGTTTTTTGTTTTTTTCAAAAATGATTTTTTACTGCATTTACAGTTTTATTATACACTTTGACAGAATTTGCTACATTTTATTTGTATTTAAAGAATTTTTCCCGCTATGCCAACCATCTTAACAGGTTGTCCTCTCATTCGCTCGAAAATTACTTAGATAAAGTGCAGTACAACCTCTCTAGAGCGGCTCTCTCTTAAGCAAACACCTCTCTATGACAACATCATCAAACTTTCCCTAAGATGAAATATACTATCAAATTTACCTCTCCAGAACAACAACCTCTACATAACAGTCAATATTTGTATCTCCCAAAGGGTGTTGCTCTACAGAGTTTGCACTGTATCATTATTTATATGTATTTCGTCCGATATTTTGGTGGAACTAAGAGAGTTCATAAAAAGTATCATAAGATATACATATTTCTATTTATAGAAGGCCGTACACGCCAGAATGTCATATCGGATGTCTATGAGGAAACAAATGGTGATCTCTAAACTGCAAGAAAAAACATAAGATATATACTTTTTGTAAGCGTATGACGTTATCACAGTTGTTTTGAAGTTACACATATCTGTCAATGTGACAGGAAAGGCCGTACCGGCGACAGTAAACCATCAGAACAAATCAACACCCTTTACAATATTTACAAATTTATTTACAAAAAATGATTATTTACAAGAATAGATGTGGGAAAAAAAAAAAAAACTGATTATAAGAAAGAAAAAAAAAGAAAGTTCAGTATCTCTAGATACAAAAGTTCTTATACTTCATTCTAAACTGAGTGACACAGGTCTTTAATGTAATTTTTGAACTTTAAGTAGCACAAACAAAACAGCTTCTAAATTCAAAATACAGTCCCTTTAAACCGGGGAATACGTTGATTCCGTTTTGGCTCCCTATGGTGGTAGGTGATTGCATCCCTGAGCTGACTTCAGAGGGGTAACAAAATCATCGTCTTTGCGGTTTTCGGCACAAAACCCTGGGACGAAAGCTCTGCGCTGGGAATATCACATCCAGGCGAGTGAAGACAAGTGAACCTCGGGGATTGTAATTCGGGTTATGACATCACCCGGAAAATCGTCTGGCGGAAAGAAGTAATAGATAAATTTTGGAAAACCATAGCAAAAAAAAAAAAGCGGGGATAAAAAAGTCCTTTGGGTA
>NW_026461704.1:0-76457 GCF_021730395.1 Mercenaria mercenaria | reverse complement strand
AATAGAGACATAGCCTGTATCGGTTGTTTTTGACGTAATGCAATCTTTGTTTAGCTCACATCTTTCGGGTGCATGATTTTTTGACATTAGATACCAGGTGACATTTCGCTCTGAAGCATACAGCATGACTCCCATAACTTGCGTTTCTTTCGTCCCAAAATCTAATTCGTTGTTGTGTAGAACGGTGTAAAGATGTCCAATATTTGAGCTTTGAACTACCTTAAAACGCAAACAGTTACATACAAAAATGAAAGCTTAAAAAATAGTTATCGATACTAGGAAAACTTTCAAATTAATATATATAATAAGTACTGTGGTGATCTGTACAAGTATTATATATAAATATGTTTACGATTTGAAATAATAAGTGTATTCTATACTCTTATATGTAGCTGAGAAACAGATACTTTTAATGCAATATTGTTTGTTTTCCAAGTAGTTGTACGGTACTATATAGCTGAAGACAACAGCAACAAATAAACTCAAAGTTATAAGTATTGACACTTAAAATGTATCATTTAAACATACAATTTATTAGTGAATCAGTTTATGAAAACAAACGTTATTCCCAATAACCTTTTTAACATTTTCCCAAGCCTTCGTGTTTGAATCAAATTCATAAACTGTGCCAGGTTTATATTCTCTACTTGGTGTGTTGTCAAGACCTTGACAGGCAAAGCCTTCGTTACCAGCCTCGTCGACAGCTCTAACACAGCCAAACATCGTTGAATGTAGATGAACTGGTATTTCAATACATGAATGAACCTGGTTAACAACAATGCACAAAATTGGATAAAACAACGACATACCTCAAATCACAATGGAAAAGGTGTATGGGAAAATACTCAAATTTCATTTTCACGTATGTTTAATTCAAATCATAATAATATTATTTACAGTATTTTAACGAGGGTACAAGTTTTATATAAATTTATATATACCTGATATATTTCCGTGTCATCAGCTCTTATTGTATTCCATTCGATGAGAATGTGATTTGCTGCATTATCCTGACTTACGACCCACTGATAGAACAGAACGCTGTTGTCACTTCGAAAGGCATCCCACTCCAATTTTATCGTGGCACAAGATGCACCAACAACCTTTTCTAGACTGGACACGTGAAAATTACGTGCTTCTGGAGGACTGGCAATGCAAAACAACCTCGAGAATACTGGCTCGAGACATTGTGCATTAGAACATTGCTTTACGGCCATATTATAACACTCTTTTGCTCTAAGATTTACGCCGGCGAATGTGTGTTTCATTAGATTTGATGACGATTCATATTGTGTGAGGTGTACTTGAGAATTATTTCCTATCGTGTGTTCCGCGTGAACAATAGCAGTTTCAAATCTTAAACCGTGATCTTCGTTATCTGCATAGAACCAGTATGCAGAGATAGTATCATTTTTACCAACATATAATGCGGATGGACACTTGTGAATATGTATTTGACTTTCCTCATTGATAACACCGCCATTTGAACTGATGTATAGAACCGGAGTTTTAATGAAAGGCACAAAAGAAAGCGAGAAATTGTCAGTCGTGTTCGTGAGGATGATACCGTCATTTGTATACACAGAATCAATGTTACTTGAAGGAAAAAAGAGCTCGTATCGTTTGCCAACATCAGCCGAAAATATAATAGACAGATTTGCAGCTGTTGAATTTCTAAATGCCGGGTTTATGACGCCAGTTGTCGAGCATTGCTTTCCTAAACGTACATTTAACGATTTCATAAGCATACTCTTGTCTAACACGATTACACCATTTGACACTGACGTAGTTTCACCACCGGAACAAGCGGCTTTTACAAATGCAAAGTAAGTTTTTTGAAATGTTATGTTTGAAGAATGTATACAGTGAAAACTCTCAGTGCGGTTTAGAACTGAATACGGAACAATATTATTTGTCGAATTGCTGGACCCAACGCCTACTTCAATTCTAACTGATTCGTGGTGTTTGAATCCAGTCCATCTAAAACATAACGTATTTGGTGTGAAGTGTACGTTAGTATCTTCTCTGTTATACCTATGTTCTGGATCACTGTCAGTTACTACAGCATGGCCTGGTGGATATCGTGAAGGTGTTCTAAATGTGTCGGATGTTACAGTCAGGACATGTCCAGCATTATTATACACATGCATATGAATGTAAAATGATAAACCAATGTCATTGTCATGTATTTGTAGCCTTCTAATGGGGTATTTGAAACATCCACCGCTGAAATGAGTGCACGGTAACGACATTTCGAGGTTCCAATGTAATAAAGGTGTGACCGAGATGCTGTCATGACCTAAAATAAAATTTATTCTGATTTTTAAAACAACTGTGTAAAGAAAAATCGTCATTTTTTTAAAAAAAAATTTTTCTACTTTGACATGAATCAAAATTAAGTTTGACAGCAAACTGTAAATCATTAATTTCATAATAGGTAAAATATCGGTTGAAAGCTGCACTGTATTACACACGCATATACATTAAGCATATTAACGAGAGTACATATCTAAGCCTTAATTCCACCGAATACTTTTTACTGGTAAGTGTAGCTATACATGTATATATATCATCAAATACTAGTAGTAAAATAATACGTTCAAAACTTTTATCTTCATCAAAATTGTGAACTACATGTACTAACAATTTCAAGTTTGAAAATGTTTCCTCCCTTCGATCAAAACAATCAGTATGTTATGTGTCCGATAAGGGCGCTTGAAATGTACACAACTATGTAGGGTAATAAGTATTTCACAGTTGTTTAAACCATCACATAGGATAAATAAATCTGTTTATACAAATATTTTCAAATACCTATCTCAAAATATATTGAGCTGATTTGTTCTGTCTGTTCGATGTCGTAGAAAGTGTCGTTTGTCCAACCAACAAGTATATCTTCTTCGAGAACATCAACCTTTGGAATACTGTTACAAATAGGTGGCGTCTCATCTATAAGGATAGGACCAAAAACTGTAACGCTTTCTACGCTGGCTTTGTTGACTACCTTAAGAAATATGAAAAACATTTCGTCTGATCCGATTCCTTCATGTCGCTGCTTAAAAGAATTTCTTCTCGCTGTAGATTGATAGTTGTCAATACTTGGAGAGCTTACTTCGGATGGATCGGTACCAGTTCCTATAAAGATATCATCAACTTGACTATCCGTTTCTTCCACGTCCCATTCGAGGTTTATGTGATCCGTCGGCAGGTAGATAATAGTGTCGTTCCTATATTTACGCATTGTGTTGCACGTGAAATTAGATATTTCTGAATCTTTCATTTGGACACTTTTTGTCGGAAGGGCTGATGCAATCAAATTATACTGTGAGGAATGGTTGCAAATATCAAAACAGCTCGATACATTTTGAAGGAGGATCTTCGATACTGAAGAATGTAACAGCCAAGCACGCCCTTCATGGCAGACAATTGTTTCTGACCATGACCCATGTTCTAACGTAAGATTTTTTATTTCCGGTGGTGAAAGATCCCTTGTAATACCGTCAGAACATATTGCCTCTGAGGGGCTCATAGCATTGTTAAGTGCTACCATAGATATATAACGCTTTCCAGTAAAGTGAGCAGGAATGCGCAACGACGATTCAGTATGAGGAACGTCTGCATAAAATTCAGTGTCGGGAACACTTGTGAAATTATAAAGTTCTGTCTGGCCAAGGCAACGAGCAGCTAGACCTATTCTGTAGGCCTTAATTCCACTTTCATGATCTATAAATCCATGCCAATGGATGAGAAAATTGTCATCGCTTGTATAATCGATGTCATTACTATTTTCTGGACCTGAAAATATATAAATATGCATTTTTCAGTTATATATATAAATTCCTTCGGTATTTAGTTTAATGATTTTCAAATGTTGATTATGCATGACATTGTAAATAGAATTTCACCTTGAAGAAAACAAGTATTGTCATAATTGCGATCTTCTATTTTTAAAATAATTAGCATAGTAGATATTAAAAAACTTTTATGTAACAATCTATGCAACACAATGCGTAGTTTTGCATTTACCTTCATAAACTATCCCTGCTTCCGGCGGAGAATCGTCTACAAGAATGTCTACACGCTCGATATCATACAAATGTGCATGGTTGGTCACTTTAATCGTAAAATAGTAATTGCGATTATGGTCGCCCTCGTGTTTATTAAGTGCGACAAGCTTATTCATTGGTACTGTGTAGTTGAAGAATTCGCAGAATCCAACATCCGGACAGTAACATTCTACAGCATCGTTAGGGCAGGATTTCTAAAATAAACGTATATTTTAATGCTTTGAAATAAATAGAATGGAATTGAATGTGTCCGGTCCTGAGTATTACTAAAACAATTTCTGTATTGTAAAGAAATGACCAATTTGTACCTGTTTACCTACTATATTTATATTTAAGTTTACGTGATGACACATACGGGTCTTACCAACGCCTTTAATTATCATATTTATAAGCATTTAATCATATACATGAAGTTTTACTTCTGAAGAATTTAACCTTAAATCTGGAGAAGGTAACGGTAAATGTTGAAATGTTTATGAAATAACGACATACTTCGTCGATAGCTCCTACTCTTAATGCTCCTGTAGACAGTTCAGTTCCCGAGTCAGTAATTCCAAATGTCCATTCTATCATCCTTATCCCACTGTGTAGGTCAAGAGCCTCAAAATATAGCTCCATAGTTGATAAATCAGTTTGATGATGTACAAACAGAGTTTTATATCCGTCCTTTCTAAGCCATATATTATTTATATGTGGTACGGATCGGTCAATGTACACTGTTCTGTTTTCCTTATACGTGTTGCCGGCAATATCAATCGAACGAACTACTATGGTATAAGTCTGACCATCTTTTACTTTAAAATCGTTGCAATATGATTGGTTTTGAAACTCTGGTACGGCGATCTCGGAAGTAAGACGTCCTTCATTTAAGTTCCAAGAAATCATAAACTTTACGATTCCATTCACATTCGAAGTCCCTGAGACCGGTAACACACCGCTGTTTTGTTCATAGATGCCGGTGATAAGACCATGGGGTGCCGGCTCAATTGGATTCAACAAAGGGTTATCGAAGTAGAAGCGATTCATAAAGTGGTCCTTCCAGGAAATACAGATGTCATGGTGGTGAGTTTGCCATTCGAAATTGGTTTCTATTGAAGCTGATGTTATTTGGAATGGTTTGTCTTCCCTTGTTTCAATATATGAAGTGTTGTCGTAAAGAAGAAATTGTCTTGCTTGTCTAACATTGTCTGCTATATCTTTTACTTCTAATGTGATACAGTATAGTCGTGGTTTGTCAGAAGTGAGGTTTAGTAACATGTTGGTCTCATTAAATGCAACTTTTCTCGTGTATACATTGGACAGGTAATCAACTTTTAGCTTTCCAGGAGACGGATGAACCTCGTTCACAGTTATCTGATAACTTTCAATAGAAGAGGCCATAACGGATGTGCCACCAGATGGTATAGGATCAAACCAGCCAGAAAAGGAAACACTTGTGACAGTAGACCGTGTTATGCGATTTTGAAGTTTAACAGGATCATGGTGGCACTTTCCGGTTTCTTTGCAGTGTCTAGGAGCTGTATTGTCATATCTATAACATATTTCCCGCGTACTACGGACCTTCTGATACGGTACAGCTGCAGATACGGCATGTGTTACTAAATTCTTGCTTTTTAAGTAGCCCCCAGCAAGTGCAATGAATTCAAGGCATAATCTGTGAAGCAATAACAAAAAGCTACATGTTTCTTCCTTAAAATACCGACTGTGTTAAAATGATGTATAAAGTATGAACAAATACTTTCAAATTGGTAGATATAATATCATTTCCACGCATAAAACTACTCCTCAGCTAACTAAGAACAGAAAGATACTACGCAACTTCATGCAATTTAAATTAAGAGCATACATTAGGTAAATATTTGATCGCATTAGTATGATACATGTTTTACCGGTTCAATGTTGTTAACTGTTTTTACACATCTACACACAAAGACTTTAAAATGCCTCATCCATATGTAGCAAGTATTTCATTTCTGAAACTTCTTTTCACAAATTTTGATATTCATTTATAATTATTTATTAAATCTGATCCAATATGGTGATTTCTTATGTGATACTAGAAGCATGACCATTGTCACTCGTTCACGTGTAGCTCCTGCTAGAAGTCATGTCAAACAAACTTCTCTGCGCTCATTTACTAAAAGAAAATGCCATTACATATGTTGAAGTCAATTACAAACTCACGAGCAAGTATTTTAAAAAAAATTAAATATTCACTAAAATCATTATTGACTTTTGTAACAGCTTGGCGTTCCTCAATATCTTTAATTAAAACTTTTAAAAGCTATAATATCTAACACTACCCAGCTATTTCGACACGGTAGAATCACTGAAACCATAATAGACAAGCTGCAGTTCTAGGATACACGTTTGACATCATCACGAGAACGTTTTAATTTATGTAAAATTCACTTAAGTTTATTTTTGTTTTAAGGTATAACTACTTAAAATATTCGATATTCTTTTCAAATCACTATAATATCCTTATACACGTGTAAAACTAATCAAAATATATACTCGTTTAACACAGGAAAAAGTTTGAATTTAATACCCTTAATCATCATGCAAATTTCATAAATATACGCATTACGAAAATCTTCTTAGATCCAATTGTTTTCAAAAATGAACTTATGGGTCGTTTTCAATTTCTTTGAGTGTATTTACTAGTTTACCTCACATCTATAGTCGCTTTTAAAGCGACTAACCCACACATTGTGAATTGTGATTTTTAAAATAATTTATCACCGAAAGGCATAATGCCGCCACTGTTTCATATATTTACATGAAACATAATGGTTGACCAGTTTATAGTTTCCAGAATTACGGGAACATTCGAGTTTTTGCAGTTTTTCTCATGAACTTTTATAAACCGTTGCAACGCTTTATTTTCGTAAACACTGATAAATATAAAACGAGACGCGACAGTATTTTAGACGCTATCATTACGTGGGCAGCAAACCAAAACTGCGCATACAGTTTGAGGCTCGTCTACCGATTAGGGAAATCAGCATGATTCGCTTTGCCTTATATAAGTACCTCTTTAACACCTCTATCGTACTGAATAACATTACCTAATAATGCAACGGACCGTTTCATTATTAAAAGTACAAAAACATCGCTGACCTCAAACCGAACTATAGGTAGCGCACAGCATTATGAAGTTTAGAAGTGAAGACAAAACAATAACATAATATTAAGTCATTACACTAAGTTTACGATTTAGTCAGTGATTCCTCGGTTACGGTGCGGTTACGGTATTCGTATTATGCCATTTCGTTGGTAGTTCGATCCCCAATTTTATTTTTCAGTTTGCATTATACACTTTGTGTAAGTTTGTTTTTCTTTGGTTTCTAATTTATTGTTTTGTTTCTTGCTTTCGTATAAAATTGGTAGTATCTTTAAATCAATCGATCCTGAAATTATGGCCGGGCAATGCTTTTATTAAAGTGAAGTCTAAGATTGTTATAAAACTTATAAAACTAACCTATACAGCTTTAAAAATATCACAGGAAAGCTTAAAAAACATTAGATCTTATTAAAGGTGGAGTGTATTTAAACATAATTACGTGTCAATTGTGACATATATAATTTTAGTGAACATGTTAGAACTAGACTTACTAACTCGTTTTGTCTTCATTGAATGGTATTTAAGAAAAAGAAATTAGATACAGTTTTTAAAAACAAAATTTAACGGGTCTGGGAATCGAACGCACGACGAAAAAATATAAAACAAATACTGTAACCGCTCGGCAAACGAGAAATCACTGACTTCATCGTAAACGTACTAAATGTACTGACTTCATTTTATGTTATTGTTTTGTTTGTTTACATTTTAAAACGACATAATATTGTGCGATAACTATACGTCTCGCTCTATTGATAATCATATTTGGTGTTATTTTCTCTCACTGTCATGTGATATTTGCAAGGTACTCGCTAAAGGGAATTCCGTTTTATTTATAAACCTGGAAACCCTTATCAGAAATTGTAGACGAATGTTTTTATTTGAAATCTATTAAGAAAACAACGATTTTCAACAGAATTTGATGAAAAATACATTGTTAGAACATCGAACATGCAGCAAATAGGTGAATATAGCATTTTTTTTAAATCTGACACTGCGATGTGTGGGTTAGTCGCTTTACCTGTACCTCATTTTCATTCAAGGCCAACCTTATTTATTGTCCTAGCGTTCACGTAAACAACTTGAATAGTATATCATGCACATGCATAATAACCGGCACATTCGTATTGTCGGTGAAAAAAGTAAAATGAATAACATTATAAATTTGCCATGAATATATTAGATAACATGGTGCAATTTATAATTTGAGCTAAAAGTCATTGTACATTCAAAACATTTTGTAACACTACTTGATTCTAACAAACGAAGCCCGCCCGCTTAGCTCAGTAGGTAAAGCGCTGGTCTACGGATCGCGGGGTCGTGAGTTTGATCCCCGGGCTGGGCGTATGTTCTCCGTGACTATTTGATAAACGACATTGTGTCTGAAATCATTAGTCCTCCACCTCTGATTCATGTGGGGAAGTTGGCAGTTACTAGTGGAGAACAGGTTTGTACTGGTACAGAATCCAGGAACACTGGTTAGGTTAACTGCCCGCCGTTACATGACTGAAATACTGTTGAAAAACGGCGCTAAACCCAAAATAAACAAACAAACAAATGTAACAAACAAAATAAAGATGTTAACAAAATAGTTCATACGCCTGTCCGTCTAAAAGATTGTAGAGGGATGATGTCACGGAAATAGTTCCAGTATCATCTTGTTTCCGAACTGCCCCTTCACTTTTGCTTATATCGACTAGCCGCTTATGGACACTTACCGTTGAACGTACACCTGAAATAACACATTTAAAAAGAACGTTAGCATCTCTGCAAACTGTTATAGAGAAGTGTATTATCTTTGTCTTCTCAAAATGTTTTTTTTTTCATAATTCTTAGGTCAAAGTATATTTACATTTTTACGAAAATATTTGAAATGCATCACAGTAAACCTTGTACGTCTCTTTGCTCACAGGGGTATGTATAATTCTCAATACATAAGATTACACAAAAATAAATAATTCAGGCTGTGATTTAACAAGTAACAGAACATTTGTCCATGCGCATGTCACAGGTTGAAGCATTAACGAACTATCTGCATCGCTAAATATCGAGTGATAACTCATATAATTATGTAAGAGTTGAAAGAGTCTAAGCATGATTACGAAAATCGCAGTGATGAACAAGAACTTCATACCTATAAAAAGGTTCTAAATGTATGATATATATTTCTCCAATTAGAAATCCCCGTGCACTTTGAGCTAATGTGATGCATAATCGATACGTAGTTAGTACATGGACGATATCAAAGTAAGGTCCTTAAAGACATAATAATAATAGTAGTTTTCATAAAAAGCAAGTTTGTAAAATTACTTGTGCTAATAAAAAGGACACTAATTGTTGTATTGCTCGAATTTTGAACATCTATGGTACTGTCTCTATGTTGAGTAATGCACGTGTACTTTTGTGTATTTAGTGTCATTTTAAAAACTATTTTACCATTTAAAATTATTTGTGATAGGTATGTTATTTTAAACTCAATGACATTCGAGGGCTAAATAAAGCGTGTTTGTTTTATTTTTCCTTATGTAAGACTATGTTTTTCATCATGAGAGCAATTCAAATATATAAAGGTACAGGGTCCTAAAATACCAAGACCAAGTGACACATCTAGTTGATTTGATGACGAAATTTAACACTTAGTTCATTTTATTATACGAAACCAACTTGTTCATATATATAATATATTTAGTTGCTAAAATGCTAGACGTTTCCGGTATACTTTATAAGGATTGTCAGTTTCGCAACGTTGACTGACTTCCAAGATCTCCTAACACGGTTATTTTCAATCATTTATTGTTTGGCCTCACAGTATAGGTAAGGGATGCTTTTCAGTTTTGGAACATATTGAAATCTGGATTTATTCCAGGCTCTTCATCAACTGAGATATAGTTTGGCATTTTTCTGACATCCCTTTCTTACTTTTTATGTCGCGTAAATGATGTCAGCCAGGATTAATGATTTATATCCTGATACAACAAGACAATCAATATTATTATTATCTGACAATGTATCTTCAACGCTTTAGGTCTTGAAGATATAAAAAAAAAGGTTCAGATTTTTGGTCAACCTGAATTATCAGAAAGTGGAAGGTAATACATGTATCAACCTTTAATAGAACGACCATATTTGACAGACCCTAAAATGATTTTATTTCACAGGTTCCATCTCTCTGCAAGATGTCATGTTAAAATCACAGAAACGAATTTATCGTAAGAGTTATGAGCTCGCTGTGTTTAAACACGGATGGCTTTATAAAGGACTTCGGACACTATCATATGCTTCTAGCCTACATTTTAAATGCAAATTTCTCATTAAGTATTTAAACAATACCCAAATCGTTTCGAGTCAATGATAAACCAATGTATTAGTTAATTTATTACAGCAGAAACTGATTTGTATCTGTTCCTATCAAAATGTTTTTCTTATTTTATCTGGGCCAGGTTATATTTTCTTGAAAAAATAAAATGTTTAATTTCCGTAAAAATATAATGTCATCACTTTACGGAAGTTTTAGATATATAAATTCCAGTCGAATAAAGTGACAAAATCTGTTTATTTAAGGAAAAAATAACATTTTAAGATTAAAATCCTATAAATAAATTAAAAAGAGAACGATATTTTTGTAAACAACCTGTACTTGATTTATCTATACACTGTTCGTAATGTAAAGTTATTGATGCATTACATGTGTGAATAGGTATACATGTTTAAGTGACCGGTCAGTTTTATTACAGTGGTTCATGTAGTTATTTAAATACATGTACATGTCTGTATAGCTCTGTTATAAATGATGGCAGATATTTGTGTTCTGTATAACATTAATACTAAGAAAAGGCAGTAATCTGATCAAGGCCGTAGGGTGGGTTCTTGCTTGGGATAAGTACCAGTGGCACAGATAATATTTGAGCCGCGCCATGAGTAAACCAACATAGTGCAATTGCGACCAGCATGGATCCAGACCAGCCTGCGCATCTGCGCAGTCTAGTCAGGATCCATGCTGTTCGCTAACGGTTTGTCTAATTCCAACAGGCTTTGAAAGCGAACAGCATGGATCCTGACCAGACTGCGCAGATGCTCAGGCTGGTCTGGATCCATGCTGGTCACAAATCCACTATGTTGTTTTCTAATGGCACGGTTCATTTCGCTTAAACATGTAATAAAAATGTATCCGAAATGACAGTTCTTTCTGAGGCTTGCCTAAGGAAGCTGGATCGGAAAAAGTTAAATCGGGATAAGTCTGACAACAACCCATCTATAGATAATGTTGTCTGTTCAGGGCTGAAGTTGTGCGCAAAACATATTCGAAATATGTCATTTGTAGGGCTAAAGTAGAAGCAGATCGCTGCATAAAAATTCCACCTGAAACTCGGCTGGACCGTTTAGTTCGTTTTCTCGTCTAGCCGGATTTGTATATGCCATCTGCATGGAAAGCGACTTGACACATCACTTTCGTGGCATCACACTGAATGTGAAACCGTCACTGATATGACCTGCCAAGAAGCTACTGTTCTTGACCTATGCATCACAGGCATATCAATGCCAAGCGTTATTTTTTTGGATAGACTATAGTCAGGATCAGATTAACTGCTGTGCACATATTGCCTATTTTTTGTTGTATTTAGGCCTAGTCCGCCGCTAAGAACAATCTTCAATTCAGTTTGCACAGAAGGAAGAACATGAAGTAATGAATGCGTGTGACATTTAGTATGTGTCTAAAAGAAATAAATATAAATGCACAGAAGAAGATGAAGAAATAAAGAAATGAAAAATATATATGCAGAAGATTACCTGGTGTGTTGCTAGTATTTCACAGCACACATTTGCCAATCTAGTGCAGCAAACAACCAGGATAAGCCAATGAAAATTTAACCCAATGAATAATAATGAATTCACAGTATTTGCTTTTCTCAGTACTATACATGTATAGCATGCCTAAATGTGCCCTTTCAAACATTTGTATAGTATTTGAGTTACAAACAGATGTAAACATATGTGACTATCAAATTATTAAAAATGAATATAAAAAGTATTGGTTACTTTATATTTGGGAACACCCTGTAGTTATATTTTTTGTTTAAAAGTACTGTTCCACCCCTTGCATCAACACAATAGTCACAGAAAATGTGTATAATTAATATCTACATATGCTGGCCAAATATGGTTTTGATGCACGGTGGGGGAACAATGTTGTTTAAAGCAAAATAGCTTTTATATGTATATAACAGGGTACGTAATTCTATTTAGAGCAAAAATTACCATTTTATGAAACAAATACTGAAAAATTTGACTTAAAGAAATAATCTCAAATATGTATTTTGATGGTATATGTAATTAAATACTTATTTCTCAGTGGTTTATTTTTCACTCTTGGAGTAGGCAAATTCATATAGAAAGTGTCCGAAGTCCTTTATATCATGGTCTTCTTAACAATATTTACAAGGAAGTATTTGATATAATTGCAGCATTTGATAGTGGCGTATATGAAAGATAAAGATACAGTTACTCGCTTGCTGATTGGTTTTCCCGTACGAGGAAGTCTTGAAAATTTCATCCATATATGTCGCCTTTGTATATCTCTGCTGGGTTTATGTCATAAGCACTCATATTTCATATTATTTATGAAAACAAAGTCAAATGCACACTTACATATCATTTTCAAATCTTGAATGCTTTATTGTCAAACAAGATTTAATATTGTGTGTATGTATTATATAACAGCAGTCGTTGAAAGAGTTGAATGATATTGATATTTTTACACCCCTTACAAATTATTTAATGAAAAGCTGTTTTTACCTTCACTTCCCTTATGACTAGTATTTCACTTAACGTTTGGTTTTCATTAAAGATACCTTTGCACATATGATCAAATTGTTTTTAACAAGCAAACAAGTGTAATACAATCAATGTCACTTGTACAATGCTATCAGTATATCCTTATTTAACAACATGAAGTTTATTTAGAAGTGCTTTTAGAATGAAATACAATTAAATTGTAAAAATGGTCATAACTGAATAGATGTTGTACTACATCCAATCCATCCCCTAACTGATGCTTTCCTCCTTTGATAATAAAGAACTATGTAATAGAAGCACACCGACTATTTGATGAAATGGAAAATAGAAAGTTAATATACTATTTATATATACTAGCATAGAGAATCTCAACAAGAGTTTGTTTTCATATAGAATTCATGAAATGAGCTCTATGAACTAATCAAATGCAAGGTTCTGTCAAAACTTGTATCATTTGTACTCAACAAGGTTTAAAAAAGTCATCGTGAAAAGACACAAATGCAAGATTATTTTTATCACAAGTTAGTTTTGCGTGCTGAAATTTTTCTTTCAATAGATATTGTACAAACGCAATTTTACCAATAACGTCTATTTGTGAAACGACATCAATACAATGTGTAAATCAAGGATATGATTAATATGGCGTTTCTTCACTCCCATGACGTCAAACATTTAAGATATGCATTTGCACCTATTACATGAAATGTACAGCTTACCATTTATTGGTATTTTTATCACATCAATTGTAGTATCAGTAATGCCAAAGTTGAATTCATAGATGAATCCTGGTTGCGTGTAACCTGTGATGTTAACAGTAAACTCGGCGGACATGTCAAACTGGAATGATGATAATTGAAAGTTGCCATACATATCAGTCAGATATTGACATGCCGTCGACTTTCCACTGGTCATAGCCCGTTTTCTTTCACCGTTAGGACCTACAGCTACAGTATTGCATGTGAGGATAGATGGGGACTTCGTTGGTTGGCATGACGTCTCGCTAGATGTTTGTATTTTTCTAAAGCCAGGAGCACAGCTACATCCTCTTGTCAGTTCATTGCTGCAATGCCCAGGCCAGCAGTAACGATTGTTCCATGCACACATTTCTGCATATTTGAAACATGTTTGACTTAGTTAACAGAGGAGGTTATAGTCATGCGTTAAAATCAGAAGTGTTGATTTCAAATACTTGTTTTATAAAGAGACAAATATTTATACTACTTTTAAGAGATAAAAATAGTTTAATTATAATAATCTTACGTTCACATTTCGTGTCTGAATGTGTTCTCTTGTAGAATGTTTTGTCATCGTAGCATTCCCGGCATCTGGTATTATATGCGCTGCTACAGTATCTTCTCTTACAATTGTCGATTGAGGGACAAGCTGAAAAATACGAATACTTATCGTATACTATACATACATTGAAATCTTCGGTTATTGATATTTTTCTTCCCAAATCCAAAGAAAAAATACTTTTATGTAAGAATATATATTTATCTCTCGAATGAATCGTAAATATTTTCTTTTTCCCAGCTTTTTTTGACGGATTTAGCATCCTTCTTGTTAAACATTTGAAAAGATACGAATTATGTTGAAAAGGGACATATAGACGTTGTTCCTGCGATGTTCAACAAAGGACTTGAAGCTAAACTAGTTTACATAGAGGCTACATTGTCAATGAACCTGTAAAGAAAACAAACCGTCGTAATTAATAAAGGCGAGTCTTCAGTGTTGTGTTCTTTGCTCACAACTACTCTTCTTGTAAATCTAATAAGACAGTTTCCATGTGTTATGTGGCAGCTGTTAAAATTCGCCCTGTTTGCACATGTGCTAGAGGATATATGTGACGTTGCACTTTGTCATAAACAGGGTTACTCGATGTTTCTTTGTGCACGTATATAATAAAAAAAATTCATTTTGAACATGCAACTGGGAGAAACACTGTTGTGTATTTATTGCGTACATGTGCTACAAATGGTGATGACATACACATTCCACTAAAGTCATTATTTTTCAGTGCTAGTGTAGGTTATATGTCGAAAGAGTGTACATTTTGTAGAATTTTTTTTTGTTTTGTATGGTTCTTGCGTATTATATAATAATATTACAGTTCTGATGTAGAATCCATCGCTGTATGAAATATTTAACAAAATATAGGCCGATTTTGATGAAACTTTACCAGTGGAGATTTTCACTGTACTTGTCATAACTCTTTTATTTTTTGTTTAATTCCAAAATTGTTTTGTACAATGATTTGTTATTTAAATGCCGACGCGACACGTATAACTATTTGGTCTTTGCTGCAAAATTACTGGAGCCTGTCGAACTTTATTGATTTAAGCAATTCTGCCTGTGAAACATGTACACATTTACCTCTTTTGTAAAAATGTATGCAAAGAACAAGAGTGAAGCCGTGCCATCTAGAATAGATACAAAAGTGGATAAAATGTCAATATAGACAAAGGTAACCTTTCCTGGAACTTTTTTCGTTGACAATTTCATTGCAATTTTCTCATACAATGTTCTGAAGTATACGGCAAAAACCACTGGACCGTGACTAATTGTATTAATTACTAATATGCACGTATTCATTTGTAAATACTGAAAAATACGTTTAAAAAAGCATGCAGATGATAGCCAATAAGAGAAGTAGGAAATAAGGCAAAGCGTCAAAGCGAACTTGGGGACTTTGTTACAACCAAACTATTCATGGTTTCACTGTATTATGGAAAACCCAATATCTATTGTTATTTATTGATTGTCTATAGACAAAAAATATTCATTGCAAGGACTATGTCACAAGAAGCGAAAAGCTGGAAATGCTGACAAAAAATGTTATGCATTGTCATTTTACATTGAAAATAGTAGCGGAGACATTCAGTACTTTCTAACCTACAAAGAAAAACCCGCATTTCGTGAAAATTGCTTCTACCCAGGTAAAACTGATATTTTCTTATCAGCATTTTATCATGAGCACCATTTTAAGAAAAACATGGTATGTCATTTTCACATTTAATGCAAAATTGAAACTTTCTTTCTAGAAATTAGGTTTAATCCTGATTTTAAGGTGTTCGCCGCACCTTGGGTTCGCATCAGGGTCATTATTACAGACATAGACGGATTTTCGAGTACTTACAGCTATCCCTTAAAAAGTAATAGCAATAAGAAACGTAAGATAAAAGCAGTTCTATCAAACTTTTGCGGAACTGCTGACAATCGACTTACGTACAAAAATATATTATAACCAAAATTTTAAAGATTTTTAAACCGTTGGCATTTCTTACAGGTACGATGGTAGTAATGCACTAGATATGCCTCTGGAGAGCCTTGTCATTCGTCGCGTTTGCTTAAGAATATTGCTGCCATGCTTTTCCAATTTCTTTCAAGAACTTTTCTTCATTTTTCCCATCTCTTTAGGGACTTAAAATTGATAAGTAACTTTGAGAAACCGGATGACGTTCTCTCTTCAATGCAAAGAAACCACTTTCTCGCCAACAGCTGCGCCTTATTATCTTCCAGTAAAAGTTTTAGAACCCATGAAATGTATGAAAGTATTTACGTTACTTGAGCTCTGTGTTAAATACGAAATTTAATATATCCTTCTTAATCAGTTTCGTTTTGTCGCGTTTTAAAATTTTATTATGTTGTGTTGGCGTGTGTGCCAGGACGACACAAAGCCAACGCAACATCATGAAACATTCTAAATTAGCCACAATAGATAAACCAACGACAGCCTTTACATCTGACAATTACATACATAAGAATTAAACCATACGTAAAATATTTGAAGACGAGTTTCAGATGTTATTATCGACGAAATGAAATTTGTTTTAACGGGCTGAATACAAGTTTTAAATAAAAAAGTATATATCAGTTGACATTTTCGAGTCAATGTTTTTCAAATGTATTAATCATGTTTTTATAAGTGACGGTTAATTGTGAAGAAAATGAACATGTGAATAAAATGCAAGGGCCATAACGCCCCTCTAATCACCTGGCAACTCGTTTTGTAGATTCTCATTGACACTTGTTTTTAAATGTAGCTCAATATTATGAATATATGCATGTATGGAGACAAAATGTGGAGTCATGCTTTGAGGTGAACAGATAAAATATGTCTCATTTTCAAATGAGGCATATATAATTGGCGTTAAAACAATATGAAATCAAAGTAAAGTAATACCATTGGAACTGAACAAAGTATACCGCATTCTTTATATAAACTAATAATTGGTTTGATACTTATGAAAAGGAATAAGAATGTCAAAATGCAATTTTTCTCAGATGACATCATATATATAAATATAATTGACTTTATTCTATTGACATAACGAAATACTAGCATTGTGTTCATCTACAAAATTAATAGAATATTAAAATACTTGATATAGAAATTATTTGATATAAAAGTATAAAATGTGTCATTTTATTAAATTGGTGACATGACCTTTGGTATGCAAACAACAAAATGGGATTACGACTGCTCTAAGCAACCGTAAAATCATATTTCAAACGTAACAACGCGATTACATTGTACACATGTAGATCGATAGAGAAAGGTTTTGACAATTTAGACTTTGCGTTTGCGGATGTCACAAGATTTTGCCTTTGACTCCTGATTAACTTGAATTTGAAACGACACGTGTATAATATTGTTTTATTTAATGGTTAAATCTGCAAACGATAAGCATACATTTAGGGAACATCTTAAAGCTTTTGTAATGATGACAATATTATGGCTAATAATTATGTTGATATAATTTCTTGGACTTTAATCACATCTGACATTGATCTGAAGGTTTAAACCTATTCTTGACCCTGAAACACTGTTGGATATTTCTGTACTATAAAATGAAATGAAACTTACGCAAATTTAAACAAATCTGAAATAACGATGATGATAAATGTGTTAGGACATTGACAGGTATACAGACGGACAGACAGACGGACTGAAATATTGAAGAACTCGTAGAAAACGTAATACCGCCCCCACTCCCATTGATGCATACAGTTACTGCAAAAGAAACAGAAAATATTTGGTCACTGTACACTGGACATTTGACGTACTGACATCAAATCAATAATTATGGGTCAATGTGACCTTGACCTTTGTTCTACTAATCTCAAAGTCAATAGGGGTCATCTGCTGGTCATGGTCAGCCACCCTATCAAGTTTCGTGATCATAGGCCCAAGCGTTCTCAGGTTATTGTCCGAAAACAGCTTAACTGTTCTGGGTCACTGTGACCTTGACTTTTGACCTACTAATCTCAAAACCAGTAGGGACATCTGCTGGTCATGAACAACACCCTACCAACTTTCATGATCCTAGGCCCAAGCATTCTTGAGTTATCATCTGGAAACCGTATACCTATTCTTGGTCAGTGAGACCTTGACCTTTGACCTACTAATCTCAAAAAATAACAGAACTTACCTGCTGGTCATGGTCAACTTTCCTGATAAGTTTCATGATCATATGCCTAAGCGTTTTTAAGTTATAGTCCAAAAACTGTTTAAATGTTCGAAGTTCACTGTGACATTGACCTGCTAATCTTAAAATCAATAATGATCATCTGATGGTTATGACCAACCTTCCTATCAACTTTCATGATCTTAGACCCAAATGTTCTTGAGTTATAATCAGGAAACCTATTGGTCAACATATCTACCGACAGACTGACCGATATCTGCAAAACAATATACCCCTCCTTCTTCGAAGGGGGGCATAAAAAGGGGTTTTCACAACCCATGAGCACGTCCTTTTCTATCAAAATCATAGCTGAACAAAACTATTCAAAAACCAAACTTAAAATGTACATTAAATGTGTTGTCCAATTTTTCTATAATTTGCCAATTCAAGGGCCGTAACTCTCATATATGCACATTTTTTGAACACCCAGACTGTTTAATAATTTCCTCCGACATACATTAAGCATAAAATGATGAGAAATTTGTATTACAAAAATAAGTATATGGTGGGTTTTGTATATCAATGCCTTTTATAAATGATTTCAAGGGACATAACTCTGACCCTTATAATTTACCATAAAAAGGGCGGGTAGAGGTACGTTCTACATCTAAAATGTTTCGTTTTAGATAATAGTAATGTTTCAGATAAAGATCCAAACTCTTCTAAAAAGTGCACAATTCGAGACTATTTTCAGTCTTATAACCTCCACTGTGCGCATTTATGGCGTGTATTTCAAAAGCGTATCAACTTCGCAACAGTCTGACCTAAAACAGTTTTTTACTGGATTTGTTAATACTGTAAAAACCTTCTTGATAGAATGTCAAAATTACGTTTTTTTTGTAAAACTCTAATATGACTTGATATATCTTAGATTGTACAACATATATGTTAACCTATGCACTATTCGATACAAGTTCTACTTTTGCCATTGATTGTAAATATTTGCATATATGCATCACTACTTTTCCTCTTGAGAATGATAAACTGCTTTACATGTCGTTGACTTGCAGGCTTACAAAATGTTAAGCGAATACTTACAATTCCGACAACATGTTCCATAGAAGGTATCCGTACAGCGGCACATAGAACCACTGAATACACCTCCATTATAACAATATGTATTGCAGTTCTGACTTTCAACATAGCCATTATGAATATAGTTGCTGTCGTGTCCGCAGTCTGACGCACATGCTTCAGTATTACTTGCTAGGTCTGATTTACAGCAGTAAAGTCTGTATCGATTCCTACTGCCTCCACCACACGTCCTGCTACATTCATACCAAGACTCCCATGGTGTCCAATTGCATATGTCAACATTCTCGGGGCAGTCAGCGTTTATATCCAAAATCAGATAACTAAAGAATAGACATGTAATATAAACGAAATTTTCTGTCCACGCCATTGCGTATCCACAAGTTCTTTAAACAAATGCAAACTTCCGTATTGGATGAACTGCCTATCTCACTGTCGCTGCACTCGTTCATGAAAATGACTTGATTATTGTCAAAAAAGGATTAACACATTTAAGTAATGCGCTAAACAAACAAGCATTATATTTGGTATAATGAACGCATTATAATCAACTGCACACTTTCCACTGAATTCGCGGAGATATTATTCAGGTGGTGACATACGAGGAGTGTTCGATATGAATTGCTTATTGTCCTCTAGCTCGATATCCACGTGGGGCACGATAAAAACCAATACCTACCTGTATAGGGTTATTCAATACCTACACAACGGTGTATAAATGTACATGTTAGACTAAGTGTAAGACATAAAATTTGCCATTTGAATACACGCAATCATTGACCACTGTAGTAAAAATGGTTGGTAGAAGCGTCGACAAGAAAGATGAAATACGGGCTTACATCAAAGCTCGCTCAAAACTTGGTTGTTCTTTGAAGCAGCTGATGACTGAATTTTCTACTGCTTATGGACCTTCTTGTGTGTCTTATGACACAGTTCGGCGGTGGAAAAAGAAATCTGAGTCTGGTGTAGAGTCCATCAAAAATGCACCGAAATCAGGTAGGCCAAAATCTGCATCTCGTAAAGAAATCGTTTCCAAAATAAAGGAAATCATTGAAGGAGATGCCAGATTTACAGTTCGTGATATTGCACGAAAGGTAGGCATATCACTATCAACGGTTCACCTTATTTTGAAGAAGCATTTGAAAGTCAGCAAGATTTCTGCTAGATGGGTGCCACATCTGTTGACTGATGAGCAAAAGAGGCAACGGGTTAAAGTGGCCAAAAAGCTGCTTCAAATGTTTCCAAAATATGACAAAAAGCAGTTTGCCAATGTCGTCACAGGTGATGAAACCTGGGTCCATTATTTTGAGCCCGTCAGAAAGGTTAGCAATAAGATCTGGGCCACTAAACACAGCAAACGCCCAATAATTGCCAAACGTTCTTTGAGTGCAAAGAAGGTTTTGTATGCAATCTTCTTCTTTGGTGAAGGAGTCGCAATAAAAGTGCCGGTGAAAAAGGGCAAAAGCATCACCGGAAAGTACTACAAAGACGTAGTACTGAAGAAACTGAAAAAGTATTATCAGAAACGACGCCCTGCCACTGGTTTTAAACATGTCCGTCGTCTACATGACAATGTCCCCGCTCATACCTCCGCAATAGTTACGGCGTTTTTGAAGAAAGAAAAAGTAACTGTTTTGCCTCACCCCCCGTATTCCCCAGACCTTGTCCCATGTGATTTCTTTTTGTTTCCGGAATTGAAATCATTCCTTGCTGGGCGGAAATACCAGTCCTGACAGGCACTTGGATCTGCCATTCATCAGTACCTTATTACTGTGCCCAAATCAGCGTACCGTGACGCCTTCAAGAAGTGGATACATCGGCTGAAACTTTCTAGCCACGGGGAGTACTTCGAGGGCATGAAATGAGCCCTTTTGGGCTAACTTGAAATTTGAAGTCTCCGGATAGAAATAAGAAATTCATTTCGAACATCCCTCGTATTATCTACGTGCTAGGTTACATTGTACTGTAATTCAGTACCTACTTTAATTCATACAAACACTTAAATCTTGAGATCTCATTTTTAGTCATATAGAAAATTTCAATGATATGAAACCAATATGTAGCTAGTTTGTTTAACATGCCTTATAACCCAAAATGAAAAAAAAAATATTGAGATGTTATGTAACATAAAACATAAATAATCTTTTTGGAAGAGAACAACCTTTGAAAATGCTCCCTTGACACTTTCTGTTTAGTAATTGCGCGTATGTAGACATTTTCTCAGTGAATAAAACTAAATGCTGGAAACTCACAATGAAAGTGGTCTAGATCTTTTCTCAATACAATAAACAATTAACCTAAGCCAGCATAGAACTGACACATCCTTATATGCCTAATAGTACCATATTCCATCACTAACATTGAAGTACATTTTGGACTACTTCAAATGTAACACTGAGTAATCACTTCAAACAATTGGTGTAAACAGTCCTTCTGACATCAGACGGTACTTTCCGTTATTCTGATAAATAATTTATCAGTGACGAATTTCCTTGAACAAAGATTTCACACAATGGAGTTTGATTTACATTCACTGAACGTTTATCAGCGTTCAGTAAACTAATGCTTCTTTTCTAATATTACATTGTTCTAGCTCACAACTTCGCACTCGAAATAAGTGATGGTATTGAATTAGCAGTTTGTCAAACAGAAATCGCGCTTAATGAACTACACACTTCACTTCTAAGCCTCATCTTGTTCTGTCTGATCAAAATCTCTTGGATATCTCTTTCACAAAAAAACCCTTTTAAGTAGATTTTTTTTTATTATTTTACCTAACACAGAGATACATAATACGAAGAACGAAATAAATATATAAACTAGAGCGTTCATATTAATACTGCATATTCAACCAATCTTGAATAATATCAGTCATTTCCTCTTTGTTCTTTGAGATTTTTTAAAAGCAAGAATATTGACTACTTTGAAAGGGCTACTGAAGTAATCAACCATTGCTTATTGCCATATATGCCATGATATCACCAAACATAATTTTTGATAAAGAATGATTCACAGCACTTTGTTGATGTTATAATTTGAGTCCTTGTTGAATTTATATCTAAAGCCAAAACCAAATATTCGACCCACTTACAATTAGAAAAATCTTAAAAATGTGAATGTTAAATAACAGTTCTTAATTTGTATTATTTAAAAGTCCAATATCTCCTGGTTGTCTCTGAAGAATTTCTACCACAACATTGATAGCGTTTAAACAATATCGAATGTTGAAACATAAGACTAGTGCATTTACTCATGTTACGGAGGGTAGATTTTAGTGGACATTAAGAAATTAAACAATAACGCAATTACCTATTCAAAAGAAGAACTTTAATGCTACATAATTGATAAACACGTCAGACACACAATCCAATCAATATAACATTTTCTACCGCCAATACCGAGAGAGAATAAAGGTATATGACTAACAATTTAAAGCTTTTTTTTTTAAAACAAAAATCTGAATATTTACACTCGTTATAATTATTAAATTGAGCATCGTATAGAAGAAAATTGGCAACCCTCTGTCAATTTAGAATGTCCTTAACACCACACAAAAACTTGCGGATGTGCTACGTATATCACAGTGCTGGAATGGCGGTTCTAAAAACATACAACTCCGTTACGGAAGTGATAAAATTTACAACGAAATGAAAACATAAGCCTAAAGAATATATTGTTGTTTTTTTTTTCTACCATGGGAACATGGTTTTTGAACTTTATCAAATGCTTTAAAGAATTGATTAAAACACAACACAGTAAGTTGACATATTAAGTTCCGGCAGTGCTTAAGTATTAGAAACCTGTCACCTAACATAAATTAAAAAACAATACATTTTATTAAAGAGACAGCCATTGAAACAGTAGATTTTCATACAATAACCTTCAAAAGACTATACAGCAACTAAACTAAACTACCATGTGTGGCATTTATACAAAATCTGTATATACAGCAAATATTGGAGCATCTAGTAACGGAAGTGATAATGCGTTACGGAAATTGTGTTACATGTATAGTTAAGCCTATAATCAAACTGCTGTGTGTAAAAGATTAATGAGCATAATATAAAATGTCAGGGCTCTTTAGATAAAGTTCAAATGATAAAGCCCTCACATGATGCAGGCTTTCTATCCATCTACGATCTCCGTCAAAGAAAACCGAACATTTCTTGATGTTCCTGTCTTTTCTAAATAATCAGCTATTTTGTATACGTCTGATTTCTTTTATTCATTTTACATCTTGGACGAATGGGACTTTGGATATGTTACAATATTTTCAAGATTCAGGAAGAAAATTAATCAGAACTTTATCAGGAGCCATGTTTTAAATTACCCAGCCATCCAGATGTGTCTCCTCGCACACAAATTTCTGTGATTTGAAAGCAACAATTAAATTTGCATTCAAAGTTTCGGTTACTTTTCTGATATTAGTGTGCTTGTCTACCATTCTTTGAACACTTCCAACTCACTAAATAATGTTAATTAACGTTTCCTTACTAACATTTTCTGTTTTTCATTCTGTCACATCGATGTTTCGAACGTTCAACATACAACAGTTTCTACTGGATAATAAATTCTGTAAAGATTCTTTGAAAGCAAAGAATGCAGTCAACTAAAATAATAGCAGACTCGGTTTGATTGAGTCCGTTCAAATCATTGTAAGTCTTATGTGTCACTACATCTTCTTTGCACATGGAAGAAAAATAGTCAAATTTGTCAGAAAAGGAAATTCAGAGAAACCTAATTACAATAAAACAAGTCTAAGGATACATTATTTCAACAACATAAATAACAAAATTTTTATGTAACCTCCGTAACATAATATCTTCTCGGTAACAGAATAAAACATGTGGTCGCCGAAGTCACATTTCTTTTTAAAAAAAGTTAGTAAGATATTAAATATTACATACTGACGAAAACATTACTGAAAGCAGATCATATTGGGTGCAGTGACTAAACAAGGACAAGTTCAATGCAGTCAGACAAACTATCTCACCTCCATAACGGTATTGTGGGAAAAATCGAGCTCTATATCACGTTTCTTCAGATAAAATAGTCAGAAAAAATATATATTTCTTGATTCTGAGTCCGTTATGACATATCTCTTTGGCCAAATGTTCATGTATGAAATTTGAATGTCGCACTGGAATTTATGAACACGTTATCGCCTCCGTAACGGACATGTTTAAAGAGGCATATTCATTTCAGCGCTATATTTTAAGTATAGTTTTACGTTCAAACCCAATTGGAAAAGCAAAGAAAACACATTCAAACACCTGAAAACATAATCTCATAAACATCATGTAGTATAATGCTTTTTTTTGTATATAACTATGAACTTATCTCATTTACTTTAAAAAGTGTTCCACAAATAATTTAAAATTACACTTAAAAGCCTTTTCAGATCAGCCTCTGCTTCCTTCGAGTGACGCATGAGAAAAACTTTATTGTGCTTTCCGCATTTCAGTAGGCAGTTAGAACAGCTAAGATGTTATGTTACGGAAGTGATACGTTACGGAAGAGATAAAATTATTTCTAGATTTGATAACTGTTCGATACCTTGATGGCATATACTGAAAACAAGCCTTCTTACTGATGCAATCAAGGTAAATGATACAGACACAGAGGGAAAACACCATTGTTATCACGTACATTTGAAGAAGTCCCCGTTACGGAGGAGAGATTTTAAATCGCGACAAAATAAAAATGAACTGGAAACAATAATATCAGAAATATTTACTTATCAGATAGTAACAAGGGTGTTATTTTAATAAAGTTGTATCATTTGACGACAGTTTGTGTCACTTTTGTCACATGTATACCTTTTTCAAAATACTTTGTTAATATATTAGATATTGTTACGGTAGGTGAGAACTGTTTTAGGCGACAGTAATAATTATAACCGGGATGAATGCATTTTGTGCTTATGCTATTGAAAATGTCCTTCCGCAATTATAATGAACCCTCTTTCATAATACTGCATGTAGTTTTGGCGCACAGATGTACTCCAGTGCTATCAACAGAGTTATTATTTGTCTCAGTATACTTGGCGACATGACTGAAATGAGCAGAAAGCTTTTATTTCAATCCTACTGCACATAGAAAGTAGAAAAAAAAGATCGACTAAAAGTATTAAAAACAAAGAATATGCCCTGGCTAAAGTAAAAACCTCTTTCCAATGTAATTTATTCATCATGTGTTTGTAAAAGATGAACTAGAATGAAGGCGACAAGGCATTTTCTAAAGTGGGTCAAATTTTTGGTTTTGACTGTCAAATTAAAGTTCGTCCTGGAAACAGTTGACGAGTAAAAGAAAATATTGTTGTTGTTATTGTTAAAGTTTTTAATCTTTAATAAATAATATCGGGTCCGGTAAACGCAATCGGCATGAATTTAGCAGTGGCATGTCAACTAAAATTTTACTTTAAGTACGGTTCTATTTAATGAATAAATTCGACGGCATTTCTTATATCGTCGGCTTATGACCTTAATTTAAGCAGATTCTTCAGAAGAAAATAATATAATGGCAGACTCGGTTTCTATTCCTTTAACCCAACCAAATATAAGCTCACACTCGCACAAAGCTTAAACAAAGCCATCCTGCATAATATCCCTTTGCTCGCGAAAAATGAACACTAGAATCCAATTTTCTACTACGCTTTAAACATGAATCATATTGCTCTAGCTGTAATTATAAATGCATCTAGAATAATTGTAAACGATTCATAGTTGGTGATAGTTTGATGGTTATAAATAGCATCTAAAAGAAAATCCTTTCGAAGCAGAGAACCCATATCATGTAAAATAAAAGCAGACAAGGTATGACTCAGTCTGTTTTAAAATGTAAGTTATATATTAGTTATGAAAGATAAGAGGTAAGGGCAGATTTCCTGGAAGCACAGAACACCTTAAACACAGCCGTACAGCCATGCACCGCAAAGTAGCACAACAAAAAGAAGTTGTAACGGAAAATGTAAAATATTGTAGACGAGTTGCTTCGGAAATCCAATAACAGGTACATTTAAATTATATACGAAATACAGAAAAAAGTGTGTGTGTGTTGTGGGTGGGTGTGGAGGGGGGGGGGGGGGGGGGGGGGGTTAGGGTAAGGGGTAGATAAAAGGTTAGGTGTTCAGGGAAAGTTGGAAAAAAAACAAGGATGAATATTCAACGGGGAAAGCCACGTTTCTAAAACGCAGTCTCCCTATACAGCAGCGCAGACACGCACATTCACAAGACAAAAACACACACACACACACACGCATACATGTAAACGATACCAATCGGGGATGTTAGTTATAAACCTACTAAGTGGGAACTCCTTTATTACTGCACCTACAGTTATCATATTTCTATCAACTCTTATTCTTAATATCATCTTTAAATTATCCGAGGCTTTATATTAGCTAACTTCAATAGTTAAGCAATGAGATTTTTCACATTCAAAACGGGGCATTTTGTGTTTAAACCAACTGAGGTGAGTGTATAACATACCGGGTGTTTGTGTATAGACGAAATGTGGAATTGTGTATTTCAACAAAACGGGGAATTAGTGTAAAGACTAAATGAGGTACAAGTGTATAACTAAACGGGTGCATGTGTATAGTTGAAACGAGGAACTAGCTATTAAACTAATATATGCGGAATCACTTGTTGCATAACGTGTATACGAGTAAAGTCAATCGAGGAATTTGATTTGATTTGACGGGTTTAATGCTCGTTTTAGTATTCAGTTATGTCAGGCGGTCAGTTTACTCAACAATAGTTCCTGGGAACATCCAGTAATAGTCTCCCATCCTCCGTAAGAAACTGACAGCTTTCTTACAAAAAGAGACATGGTCGGGAGCAGGACTCGAACCAATGCCAGAGCTTATGATGATTTTAAATCAGCGACCCTAACCACCCAAGCACAGAGGCGGTCAGCAATCGGAGAAATTCTATATTCTGTATGTAAGCGGTACGTCAATCCTTTCAAAATTCAACTAAAGTTGCCTATGTCAAATGTTTACATTAAAATTACTGTTTTGAGAAGACATAAAACGATCGAAGAACAAGCCAGATACATGATGCAGAAACACAATATATCACAAAAAATGTATCTGGTTATATCAACTTTTTATTTCAATCAAAAGCATTACTTACAAAAGCGGTTGAACTTCGATATTAAGTGAATATTGTATACTATAGTCCCCACTTATGTTTTAACTAAATTGCTAAGCAGACAATTTCTCCTTCAATTCCGTCTAAATCAAAGAACCGATTTACAGACGCAATATTGTGAACGAACATTCTACCCTTTGCAGAAGAATACTATTCGTTCCAAAGACAGTTATTACTGAATGTGATTGTAAGTACATTAAAATAGTATTAAGAATCAAAACATATATGTGGTTCCTATAACTAAAGAATGATTCTGCTTAAGGAAATCACCCGTATCCGAGCACACTAAAAATAAACAGACAACGGTCCGATCGGAGTTAAGTTCATATGTTTTTCACTTTTTTTGCGCTCCTACCTTTGAAATGTTATATTATTATAATGAGTACATTGTATAAATTATAATGATTAAAGCTTTAGATAGTGCCAGTTGCTATTTAATCATGGTTAGTTTCAAAAAGAAAAAGTATTACAAAATAGTAAAAAAAAATGACGACCGCAGAGTAGGACATAAACCCATGACCCGTACGGATAATGTTTCACTACCTGCTTACGAATGAAGGTAAAATCTCTGAAATTTAAGACGAAAAAATATAGTAATAGAGGTGATTAATATGAATAACATAGATCTGAGGCAAACACATGACCCCAAACCAGGAAGAATCAAAGTACTGAGAGGACTGATGGGGGCAATGCTTTGCAGTTTCAAGACTTGATGTAACCCATTCATGTCAGGGAAGTACATGCAGGCATTATGTAATGGAGTGGTCACAACTTTAAGAGTGCACAACAATAAAATTTATTAACTTTGTGTTCAGTACACTTCTATATTTTGTTCAAAAGGTAAAGATAAAAAATCTAGTCTTGGTTCAATAGCAGTTGTTCATCGACAAACAAAATTGCCAGGTTTGATAAAATGAAAAAGATAAAGCTATACAATGTATTTCAATTTCTTCAATACTTCTGTTTGCACTCTTTGTCCTGACATCATGTGTTCTTGACACTCTAACAGAAACAGGCAAACTTTGTAACACTTTATGAAAGTTCGGAAAGAAAGTCAAAATATTCCAATATGTGAAAGTTTAAAGGAACAGGATTTCCTTGAACTGACATTGAAAAAAAAATTTAGGCTATGTTTTCTAATGTGTACAATACTTATCAATTAAAAAAGTCAGGAATGTTTTTTGTTACAAATAAGCATCATTTTAATAAGGAGTCGTCATTAGTTAACACACAAACACCTGTAAAAATATTTTTATAGATCTACCATTTTTCCATTTCAACTATTGCTAACATTCAGTAACTGTTTTCTTAAAAACATACATGATATATGATGATATTATTATTCATATTGTTTGTTATGTTTGTTGATCAAAATAACATTGTCTTTTTCAATTTTAGGTTATTTAATGTACACCTGTATTTCAAACTATCAATATCATGTTATAAGAAATACGTTAAACACTATGAAAAGCGTGATTCGTCATATCAATGAACCTACCGAACTGGCGTATACAGTTAGGTTCGAGTAAATTAGGATACGAAACGCCCGTGGAAAATGAACAAGATTTCTGGTGGTTCTGCCTTCGAATATAACCATCAGAAACCATTTGCACCCTCAGATAGATGAAATACATTAAACTGGTAACATAAATGTATGTCTGCAGGGATAATTACCAAGAAAATGAGGCCAAAATATAACGGGCACATGTGGCAAGTTATCATCGCGGAGTGGTGCATTACCTCCCATAGCAAAAATTACTCGGTCTGACAAATGATAAAATCCGTATATGTACGCGCAATTATAACAGTATTTAGCGCACTTTTTACGTTAAACGATAATTTTCCTGCAGATAAATACCAGTTTGATCAGCGTATATCTGGGAATGAATGTTTTCTTCGGTCCTTTTTCAAGGATTTCCCGAACATTATAATTATCATATACATAATGTTCTGATCTTTAGACTTAAGAATCGGGCACATGTTCAGTTTGGGAAATGCTGTACTTTTCCAGAATAAGCGTGTTTCTATTGGCCCTATTGTGAGGTCGGATTTCAGGAAAAAGTAAAAAAAAATCTCTCCTGATTTGCGGTGGCGTGGTGGTTCCAACTGAAATTACTGCATGCCCGCAAGATTCTGATGCCATAACTTTTGACAACATCTCCATGGATTCAAACCTTCCCTAGATGACATGCATATTCTGGATGCTCTCTCCAATGTACAGTACATATCTATATCGACGCACTCTTTGCGAAATCTGCTATATCGGCGGTTTCTCTGCGTCGGCACCGGCTATTGTTTGCTATAAACAGTGCCCAGGTTGGTATGGGAGGCGAAAAATCGAGCTGCCATCCATCATCATAGGTATGCTGCTCAAATATAGTAGAGCACGGAACATTAGAATGTCTTTTCTATATTTTATAGTGTTTACTTTTTAATTATCAGCGATTCTGCTCCTAACTCGATGAAATTTGTTGATGGTGTACTGACATGGAACACTATCCCCACTTTTTCCACAGTCTTTAACCAGTTTTTGCTTTGATATCATACATATCAAGCGCACTATTTGTATTCATCTATCAATATTCTTCCAAATAATAAAGATAAATAGGCCGAAATGTAAATGGAATTTTTCAAAACTACTTACTTTCGGTTTTTTTCTATTTTTTTTTTTTTTATGATGCACAGGCAGGCTGCCAATATGGATATGCACCATGCAATTGTGTATTAAATTTTAGTAACTATTTGAAATTCAATTCATTTTTATGCAACTTCTGTGGACAAGACATTTTGACTAACGAAGTACAGCTGATTTCGAGATCAAAATATATAATTATACATAATAAACAATCACGAATAAGGACGGTCCGACCAAGTACATAAATATGCCTTTAAGCTTTAAAATGTTCTTAATAGTTGGTGTAAAACAGAAGTAATCTGTTCATAGTTTATTTTACGAATTCGAAATGAGAGAAAAAATCTACTGACGATTATTAGATTAGATAATAATTACAAAAAATCAAACTGTCAAATTAATCCCCGCCCCAACCCCACGAACAAAATAAGTCATAAATTCAAACTGACGAATAAGTAATGAACTTTTTCTACCTATTCTATTTCAAGTAAACCACTGTTATTTTTATTTTATTTTTATTATTATTATCTTTTATATAGTATTAATTTTTATAAATAACATATCTCTTGAAAATATTTTCTTAGACATGCGAAAAGTATTTCATTTCAGCACTCTATAGCTATTTTCTGAAATAATATTTTAGAAATAACACCTGTACAGAAAAGATATTTTAACAGACTGCGAATCGGGATCTATAGGATGTTGCCGCATATTTATAGATTCTCCTACTGATAAACGGTACTTATCGCCACAAACTGATAAAGTTTCTCCGTAATACACATCCACAACAGTGTCGAGGCACGGTGATGAAAAAATCAATAATCAATCGGCTTATCAGTGGCGTTGCAATTCCTTAGTAGTTGCTGTTTTCACGCAGAATCATGAACACATTTTTTTGAGCGTATTGAAACTAGTTATTGGATTTCAGAATAGATCACATGATCAAAACAAGTGTCGGTTTCAGAATCGATCACGTGATCAAATCAAGCGTCTTTATTATTCTTACGCTTAAAAAGATCTATTATAATTTATATTTATAATGCAGTTTATTTTTCTTCACACCCTGTTTTTGATATAAAATGTGAGATCTATTTAATCATATTTTGGATGGGAAAATAAAAATTTTGCAAAAATGCAATATGAAAGTTATTTTTGATAAATATTTTGGAACTTGTTTTCTTTGGTGTTGTCATTTTGGGTCATAAGCCCCCCCCAAAAAAAATTGAAAGACGGTTTTTGAAATCGGGGGGCATTCCCCCCAAAAAAATGTGACAAAAGCATTTTTTTTTATTTCCCACTTTTTCTCTTTAATGGGCTAGGGGAAACTCGATTTGTTTTTAAAAAAAAAAAGACATTTACTGATTATTTTCAAAGTAATTTTCAGGTTTTTTTTTGTAGGGCAAAACCTCCCCCAATGACACCTTTTTCTCGTTTCCCTCCCAAATCGTTTTTTTCCCCTCCCCGAGACAAATCGAAAAGGTTTTAAAAAAAAAGATGAACAAACATCATTTTAAAGGCATAAAATTTTTGGTTAGCAAAATGGATTTTCATTGTTTCTTTTTTCTTTCGCCTTTTTTGTAAAAAACCCGGTTTGCTTTACACGCTGTCGGGTAATTTTTCAGATTTCTTGGGGTTATGGGTTCAATCCAACCCCTTTGGAAAAGCCCCCCTTTTTTAAACCATTTTTTCGTTTTACTTTTTTTTTTTGAAACTGATATTATTTAATAGAAAAAACTTTTACTATCTAAGTTCCAAATAAACAAAACATTTAAAATAAGCAAAAACATTTTAAAAGGGTAAAGCTGGAATTTGATACAAAAAAACCCCCCAAACATTTACCGCAGTAACTAGTTTTTTCCACCAAAAAAAAAAACGTACAGGCTCTTTCAAAAAAAAGGACAGTTGTGCCTGAAAGGTCATGTAAAATCTTCTGATCAAGGATGATTAAAATGAAAGCAGTCATGGTATTTTTAAAATCCCTTTGGGGTAGGGGTTTTTTTAAATATAATACTTTATATCCTAAACTATCAAAAATAAAGAAAAATGCCTCTTAAAAAGCTGGGTTAGTGTGTGGGCGAAAAGGGAAATGCCCTTGGGTCGGGTGTTGGTAAATTTTAAACTTGTTTGGCCTTAG
This sequence comes from Mercenaria mercenaria, assembly GCF_021730395.1. Lineage (NCBI taxonomy): Eukaryota > Metazoa > Mollusca > Bivalvia > Venerida > Veneridae > Mercenaria > Mercenaria mercenaria. Next base: position 44,051 of record NW_026461704.1, on the reverse strand, counting down.
AAGGGTAAGTAATTAGTCAAAAAATTCTTAATTTTAGGGGTCCCATTTAGGCAAAATTCTATTCTTTTTTTGAGGGGCCCTCTTTAATTAGAAAAAGAGTATTTTGATCAATAAATATTTTAAAACCAAACTGTAAGCTTAAATAGAAAATTTTAAAAAACCTGTCTAAACATGAAGCTGGTATTCCGGTTTACAATCAAAAATGTGAAAAGGGTTTCTCCCAAAAACCCTTTCCTTAAAATTTTACGGGCGTCATTTATTTTTTCTTTTTAAAAATTTTTTTTTGGGCATAGGATTAACATGGAAGCCAGTGGCTTAAAAACTTAATATAAGTATTCTTTACCATTTTTTCCCTTGTAAGGCTTGCGAATATTTTCCATTTTTAATTCTATTTTAAATGTGTTTTTAAAAGTACATTTGTAATTTTGCGGGGGGCACTTAACCCGTCTTTTTGTAAACCCATTTTAAAAACGCGGCTATATACTAGGGTTTTTGGGAAAGGGTTTTTTTTGTATTGTTTATTTTATGAATTTGTACATATATAGAACGGGGCGGAAAAAAAACATAGTAAAATATTTAAAAAAATATGTAACAGAAATCAAAAAAATTAAAATATGCATAAAACAAAAAGAATAAAAAATTACAATTAAAATTTCCCTTCATCCATCGATTTAATTTTTTACATTAAATTTAAAAAAATTTTCCCCCCAAAAAATTAGGTTTTAATTTCTATTGGAAAAAATTCAATACAATTGCCAGGGAAAATAAAAAACTTCTTTAAAATTCAAAGTTTTTATTTGAAAATACTAGTTCAGGTTTCCAGGGCATTCTTATAGTAGCCCGAGGTAATGCTAGGGTCTTGGTTTTTCCCTCACCAAAATTTTTTTTTTTATCTTAAACACAAATTGGGGCATTTTGGCGGTATTTAAAGCTAAACATTGCAAAGAAAACCTTAAATCGTTTTTAAATTTTTTTAAAAAAAAAGTATTAAATTTTTCTTTTTTTTCGTGCTTTGTCCCTTTGTATCTCGCGCTTCGGGTAAACGCCCTTTTCCCATGACCCAAGAAGCGTAAAGAAAAAGAAACACGAGGGTCACAAAAGGCGAAGTCGAAACTATGGGAAAATTTTCGGCTTTAAAATTTGCATTGGGGAATTTTGTACCAAAAATACGGAAATAAAACAATATTTTTACAGTAGGGGGGATTGTTGATATAAATTATCCCAAAAGACATCTAAAAAAACCCCGTATTACACCCGGGGAAAACTTTTTTTTGATTATTTTTAAAAATTTTGTTAAGGTCTTTCGAAAATTAAACATATAATTTTTGTTACTAGTACGCCCCAAAAAAAAAAAGAAAATTTAAACAAATAAATTTTTAGAAAGGGGCAAAATTTATCTCACTTATAATTTTTATTGTCCCCCTACTGTAATATCGTATGACTTGTACCGGGGTCAATACGTAAGATTTAAAATAGGTGTAATGGGAAAGGATTTCTATTGAATTTTTTTTTCTATGGGGTAATAGTTGGGAAAATTTTATACACTTTAAATACAATTTAACCAAATTTTTTGGGTATCAAAAGGCCCGACGTAAAGTATTATATCTTTTTTTTTTATTTATATCCGTTAAAATAGTTTCGGCTCAGCTCAAGATAAAGAAAATATTAGCGACAAACTCTGCATGTTAACAAAAGTCATATTCAAGTTTTTAGCCTTAAAAGTATTTTTTTCCGATTTCAAACCAACATTTTATTAATTGTTTACACTGTTTAAAATTTTGTTATAAAATTTCCCCCTAGACGGTATGCTTTATATTTCCTTTGGCGGTATTACAAAAAAGAAATCGATGTGGATTAGAGATAAATTAAAAACTTACCAAAATTTTATAAAACTAAAATAAAATTTTGGTGAATTCAATGCACTTAAAATAAATTAAATCAATAATCATTTTGCTAAAACCAAAAAGTCTACAAGAAACATCCTTTATTTTTATTACAAACTCGGGTTTATAACGAAAACGCATTTGCTTGTCCGATATTCGCAAAACCGGGAACTAATATAAGTAAAAATGACTGTATAACCACCCCGTTGCATGACACAGCCAATTAATTTGTGTTGGTTGTCAGTTTTTCACTGCGCACTGCGTATTTGCGAAAAGGGTACTACGCGCTTGATGAGTGTTTTTGCAAAAAATTTTCATTTAATAATCAATGAAAACAGTTGACTATTTCAAAAACATCCCTTCGGGGAAAAAGCATTTAAAATTTTAAATTATCATTAATTTAAAATCTTGATAAAAACCTTTAAATTTTTTAAACCAAAAACTGCAAAGGCCCCCTTTTTTTTTGGTCATAAAATTTTTTTTGTGTTAATTATAGACGTTTTTCCCCGAAACCCGTTCGTTTGAAATATCTTTATAAAAAAGTTTGACTGATACTTTAAAAGTCTCGATTGTGACAAAAACCAATAGGTGCTACATTTAGCAAATTTGTTTAATATGGGTATCCCATTTAAAGATTTTTGAAAGTATATGCCAAGATTTTTTTTCGCCTGAAGTTTGTCCAAAAACTAATAATCTTACGTAAAACTGAATAAGCGTTATCTTTCTGAAAGTATCTATTGTGGTGTGTTCGGGTTAACTCTTTTTCTATTAAACGGGGTCTACTTGTACATGAATCCCCCAACTTTTGGCCCCTCACGGGGAATTACCCCGAACACGTGCATGATACCTCACCCATCAATTATACTGACACTACCCTCTTAATTCTGAGCGCCAAAGCGGGGAACTGCTAGTACCCATTTTTTACGTCTTGGTATGAAGGGGCCGGGGATCAACCCCCACACCTCTCAGGACACTTCCATGGGCTACCGGGGCGGTTAAAAAAAATAATTTATTTTTTTTTCACGGCCCGAATAAATGTTTTCAGTTCCCTTTACGACTGTTTTTGAGTATGAAATAAAGAATCGGCAATCTTAAATTTTACTTTTGCTTTTTCTGACACCTAGGAATTCATCTGTGAATGTTCTTTTTCGATTTCATCGTCACGTCATGTCTTTTTTCGGCAACCCCGTCTAAATTCGTTTTCGTTACCTATGCCCTGATTTCATTTTGCAAATAAAACTCTTGAACGCTTATAAAATTTTAAAAAAGGGAATTTTTAGCAACCTCTGCCGTTGGACAGAGTTCAATTTCTTTCATTGTGTTTGTGCTACGCTGATGAAAGTAACAAGCTTTTTTCCTAAACGGCGCTGTTCCATTTTAAAGCTAATTTTGGCTCAATTTTAGCAAAAATATTGATAATCCAAATGTATAAGTTTAATAAATTTAAAAAACCTTTTTCAAATCCCAACTTTAATCAATTAAAAAAGGCGAATACGTCCGTACACATGAAAAGGGGGTGTGATAAGATCTTTTTGTAGAAAAGTTTTTTTTTTAAAAAGTTTTTCCCTTGTTATAATTTCGTCTGTATAAAAAAGGTTTCTTGCTTTTGTGACCTATTCAGATGCATTTTAAAAAAATAGTACTTGTTTTTTTGATATATTTTTATAAATATTTAACGATTTATTATTATAATATTTTTTTTTGTATGGTATGAAAATAAAAATCAGTTAAAAATCTTTTTATTATATATATGCAAATAATGAAAATCTCTTACAAATGAAAAAAAGGTCGCTGCTACTTTTTACTATATGTTGACTACGATCAAACTTTGCTTATGAAAAAAGAAATATTGAAAAAATTACAATTGTATGTTTGTTGCCCTTCACTTTTTTATAGGTGTGACGTCATTGTCCAAAATTCATGAATGCGAATCTTTTTTTAAAGCGGATCAGTTGGCCTATTTTAAAAAAAAAAAAATAAAAAAAAAAATCCTTTAATTTTTTTTCTCATGTTTTCAAATCAAATTGATTTTTAAATCTTTATTAGGCCCCCGCCAACTTTGTTTAGCTGGGACATTTGACCCAAATGCCTTTTTAAAAGCTCTCTGAAAGCTTGGGGGGATCTTTGTCATCTTGGTCTGGAGCATCATTATAAAGGGCCTCTTCCAAAATTTTTTATAAGGTCCTTTCCAATTTTTTTTTAAAAAGGGAATTGGGCCCCATTAGGGTCCCTAAGCTAAAAAAATATGCCTTTCTTTTCCCTTAAACACTAAAGTAAGGGGTTTTTCAACCGATGTGTAAATTTTCGTAAAGGGCTCCTGCTTTTGTTACAAATGGGGATTTGGGGCCTTTTGCTAAAAATATAAACACGTTTAATGCCTCTTCTCATGAACCGCTTCATGAACTTCATCAAAAACTGCTGTAATTTTCTCTAAGGATAACAACAAAAATGCAAAACCCCCCGAAACCTCTGCAAAAAATTAAAAAGGGAAACCCTTTAAAATTTTTAAGTCGGGTTTTTTGTTTTGCAATTTGAAAAAAAGTTGATGAAAGTAAGGTTTGATAAAATTCAAAAATTCTTTCCTTATTCAAACGCCGCATCATTTTAAAAAAATTTCTTGTTTGGGCCCTTTTTTCCCCCAACTCCCAAATTCAATGCTACCACAATACCTAAGATGGATTATTATTAATTAAAAAAAATGTTAGCAAAATTTAGTGAGGTCCTCCCCTTCCTTAAAAAAAATTTTTTTTAAAACGCAGTTTTGATCAAATTTTTAAAAAACCTTTTAAAAAAAAACAACAACTTAGATAACTGTTCCATTCTATACTTCGTCTACAAACGTCGTACAATACAATAATTTTTTTTTCATGTACATATACCCATTGCTTTTTTGAAACATTTTTTCATCAAATTTCAACACATTGCGATTTCGAAACAAAAACAGGCGAAAAAAGCATAAAAAATCTGGGTTTAAATAATTGCCTGGTTAGGTACTGTATGATATAGGTTTTAAAAATTTTCACGGGGTTTTTAAAACAGATTTTTTTAAAGTATGGTTAGGTACTGTATGATATAGGTTTTTTTAATTTTCACGTGTTCTTAATCAGTATTTTAAACTCGGTCAATCCTCTTATGCTTTTCTTTGATGTGTTGTAAATAATAGCAATCGTTTTGTACAAATGTTTTGTTTTATTTTTCCAAATAATAAAAGTATTAATTCTCTGCTTTGCTGTATTAAAAACTGTTGAAAATTTCATAGGGAATTGCATTTGACTATTATATAACACTTTGGAGGGGAAACTACATTTATTTTCCAAAAAGCCACGGTATTCAAAAGAATTAGTTATTTCACATCGCGCTTAATTTAAAGTTATTTAATGCGATGAAAATACAAAAATGTAATTAAAAATGTAATTTTTAGTAGTTTCCGATATTATAATTTCTCTTTTAAAATTAAAGTTTTATTAAGTTGAAAAATTTTAAATCGATGAAAAAATAAATGATATATAGAAAGGAAAATTTTTGGGTTTTATTTCCGTATATTATAATATTCTAGTTTTTAAAATTAACATTGTCAAACAAGTCTTAATAAGAAAAAAAACGTAAAAAACAAAAAGCCAGAAAAAAATTTGCGGTAAAATAAATATATAATACGTCTCATGAACGGTTTAAAAGATATTTAATTGATAATGAAAACAACATAATCTTTCCTCATGACTTTTAATTGAAAACATATTTAAAATTATGAAATTTTAAAAAACCCTTTTTGTATGTACTACGAGTTTTATACAGGGAAACGGGGGGAATGCATAAAAAGGAGAAGATACACCTGTTGAAATTCTTTTGTGTGTGAGATATGTTATGACCCCAAAAGGGGCGCCGGGAATAAAATTTTTTAGCTCAGAATAAGCTCAAATTTCGGGATGACTAATTTCAGGGCAGGATAAAAGTGGGATTGTTAAAATAATGGGGGGAATTCCCCCTTTGGGCGTATCCCATACGTGGTGTGTTTCATACAAATTACCCGTTGCACGTTTACAACACCCACGCACGCAAGCACCCGCACAAGCACATACTGTAAACGCTCCAATCGGGGGGGTAAGATTAAGCTAAAAACCCGGGAAAATTCTTATTTTTTTATTGCTGTCTATTTTACAACTTACTCCGAGCTATCTTTTTTTGTTTAAACATCATTTTTTACATTCAAAAAAGAATTTTGTGTTTTAAAACCCTTGGAGAAACAGTATACGGTTGTTTGTGACAACGAAAAAAGAAAAAGGTGTTTCTCCAAAACGGGGGAAATTTGACTAGGTAAAAACCAAAAGAATGCAATGTATAAATAACGGTGCGTGTGTATAGACAAAGCGATAAAATACTATTTAAAAGGTTTTGATATATAATGTGTTTTAAACAATCAGGGGCTTTTATTTTTATTTTTAACGGCGCCGTTTTAATTGCTCAAAATTTTCCCGGGGAGTTTCCAAAAAAAACGTTTTCTAGGAAAAATCTGCAATTTCCCCCGGGCAAACCCCTTTTTCTTCAATCAAAGGGTTGTCAATGTCAAATGTTAACATTAAAATTACTGTTTTATGAAAAGACATAGAACACTCGAAAAACGATGCAGAGACACAATATAACTCAGATCAGTATCTTGTTATATCAATTTTATATTTATATTTCAATCACTTGCATTTATAATAACAACTGTTGAACTTCGACATTAAGTGAATATTATATACATGTACTGTTGTTCCTTCTCCATGTTTTAGCTAAATTTTCCCTTGGGAATTCGCAAAGGTATGCTAAGCAGAGACTTTTTCCTTCAGTTATGTCTAGATTAACTCATTTACAGACTAACATGTTACCAATTGCAGAAGTATACAAATCGTTCCAAAGACGTTAATAACTGAAAGTAATTGTAAGTACAATAAAAACAGTATCAACAGTCAAAACATATTAGTGGTTCCTATAAAAATCATTCTGATTAAGGAAATCATACATATCCGAGTACAATAAAGATAAACGGACAACCGACTTGGATTATCTCCGATATGGGTAAAATGCAACATATATTTAAGTATTTTTGAAATGTTATATTATTATATATACATTGCATATATCATAATGATTTAAACTCATTTGCTATTAAATCATAATAACTTACAGATAAAAAAAGTATCACAAAATGGTAGAAAATGACTTTCCCAGGTTAGGGTATGAACCCATAGTCCTCACGAATATTGTTTCACTACCTGCGTACGAGTGAAGGCAAAACTGCCTTAAAGGTAAAAAGAAAACAAAAACAAAGTTATAGAGGTAATTGATTTTAAAAACATAGAATTGAGGCAAACGCATAACCCTAAATCAGGAAGAATAACAGTGACAAAACATTTATGTTTATTTGCTTTTTACCCTATAATTAGCTTTCGAAAACTTGGCTTTCTCAAAGGAAGACATTTGCGCATATTTTAAAAGTAAAAATTCAGGTCTTTTATGTGGAGACGAGTTGAATATTGGGAAATCGTTCATTAAAACTCCGCAATGATACTCAATTCCCGATTTTTGCATGGGAATCGTTATTTCTTGCCTGGCATAATCACAAACAAAATAAACAAAAATACAATAAACAAACAGCACTTCTCGTCATATATATTTCGTTAGCAACGGCTTTTTGTACATAAAGTTTTTGTTTCTGTCTTATTTTTAGGAAAATAGGCTTCACTCGTAAGTTTGCTATACAGTTTTCACAGGTAATCTTTCTGTATTCGTGAGTCATAGGTTCGAATCCCACTGTAGGAATGCCGTTTCCCCAATTTTGTGTCACTCTTTTTTTATCAAGATTTAATAGCAAACAATAATATCTAGAGTTTCAATCATGAAAATGTGTATATAGTATATCATTTCAAAGGATGGAGAACGAAAACTGAAAAAAAAATATGTCTATGTCCTAAGTGTTTTCTGATTACGATATATGATTATGATATATTTGTGTTTTCCTGAGAAAGAGTGTCTCAGTGCTATGTATACTAGTAAAGAAAATGCATGCATGATATATAATGTAAGATAAATAAACTTGCATTCATAATATAAATGCTGGGTTAGTGTTTCGGCGAAAACGGAAAGGTAAGGTGGCTGATTTGTGCAATTTCATTATTTCATTGTCGCAGCGACAGAACGACAAACGTCTTTATAGTGCCACTCCGGACGTCGCCCAACCGAACGGCACCCTGCCAAATGTCGCCACGCCGAACGTCGCCCTGCCAAACGTCGCCCCGTCGAACGTTGCCGCCGTCTTTTAGCTCTCCGTATGGACATGATTGTTTTAGTCAAATTGAAGATAAAAGGTGGTACATGTAATAGTCATGAACAGTTATTATATATTTGTCAGTTCACAAAGAAGTGTTACTTGAGGAAATTGCCAACTCTCACACCCAACGCCCTTGACCTCCATCATTCCCAACCTTCAATCCATGAGGGAGTCCATCAGTGACAACATGTGCAACTTTTAATTTACAGGCTTTTTCATGACATGACATAGATAATGGGCAATACTCGTGAGAGTGCTATTTCCTCTAGTATAACATCAATAGTGACTAACAAATATATAACAACGTTATAAATCTTACTCACTGTATTAAAAACAATGTGCTAAAGGTTACAGGTTCTGGTGCCATTATTTCTACAGGATAAATTGGTCCATAGCGTGAACCTCTAACTTTATTTATTTTATTTTATTTTATTGGTGAGAATATAAGCCTAAATATTGTTTTGTTGTGGTTTTCCATGCGTTTAGTTGGTGTCACACGATTTCCATATTTTGAAAAATATAAATACCGCCAGTGCAGCTGCAGAATTATCATTTTATTTAGACCTTCATACAATACAATTATTTCTGACATTTACAACACATGCTTTTTGAAACATTATAGTAACATGATTTTCTACACATGTTGGTCTCTGAACAAAACTCGCGCGAAAATAGCATGAAAATCCCGTGATAAGATAATTGCCCTAGTCAAGTATGATCTAGGCTTTAAAATTTTCTCGCGTTTAAAACAGTATTTACAACGTACTTTAGTCAGATACTTTTATTATTCCTTGATGTGTAGTAAATATTATTAGTGGTCAATGTGCTAATGTATGTTTTATGTGGCCTCTACATTTGACAAATAAGTAAGAAATAAAACTGTGTTAAAATATCTCGGCTTTGCAGTATACATTACTTTTAAGAATACATAGATAACATAATTATTATTAGACAGCTGTTATATAAACATCGTAGGAGGTGCTACCACATAAAATTGCTGCCGTTTTTTTAAATGCGGCAAAGTAATATAAGAGGAATTACTTTACTTTTGGGAAAAAAGATAACAAACAAGAATGTCATACAGGAATACAAACCTTTAAACTGACAATGGAGCTGCAGTTTGCAAACGATATTACGTTCTTTTTTCTGTGGTTTGTTAATACAGTGCGTTTGTTTCTCGCACACAAAATGCTAGACTGTTACATACATTGTATTTTATAACATAATGGTAGTATTCAAATTAACATTTTGTCACCTGTTAACATATTGCATTAATATTTGTGGTCAGCTTGAGGACATTTTTGATAGATTTAAATACTGAAAGATATTACCGAAAAAAAGTAATGCATATTTAAGCACCGCTGGTAGTTTTAAGTTTGTAAAATGAATTGAATTTATCACAATATATATTGATAGTTAAAAATAAACTATATTTTGAGTGCTGCTTCTGTATATTATAATATTCTCAGTTTAGTAGTTCTATTGTGAAATAATACATGTAATAGGCCGAAAAAGATATGCGGAAACATAGATAATATAATATGGTATCATCTTGTGAACTTGAAAACATATTTAATTTGTAATTAATTAATCAATTAATAAACATTACCTTTTCACACATGAGAATATAATGACGAAAACATATGTTAAATAAGTGATACTAGTTTAAACCTTGGGATGCAGTAAACGGAGAATGATACACTCTTGTAAAATTCTTATTGTGTGCATGACTTGGAACCTACATATTGGGAAATAAATTTCTATCGCTCAGATTAGGCCCAAATTTCGAGAGATGACTATTTTCAAGGTCAGGATTATCGTGGTATTGTTAGATCGAACTGGAGAATTCCCTGGTTCCTGTCGTATCCCCGGTTTGTTGGTGTGTATATAAAAGGTTAGGTGTTCGGGGAAAGTTGAAAAAAGCAAAAATGAATATTCAACGGGGACAGCCACGTGTCTAAAACGCAATCTCCCTATACAGCAGCGCAGCCGCGCACATTCACAAGACAAAATACACACACTCAGGCGCGCGTACGCACACGCGCACACGTACACACACACATACACACATACATACATGTAAACGCTACCAATCGGGGATGTAAGTTATAAACCTACTAAGTGGGAACTTCTTTATTACTGCACCTACAGTTATCATATTTCTATCAACTCTTATTCTTATCATCTTTAAATTATCCGAGGCTTTAGATTAAAGCTATCTTCAATAGTTAAGCAATGAGATTTTTCACATTCAAAACGGGGCATTTTGTGTTTAAACCAACTGAGGTGAGTGTACAACAAACCGGGTGTTTGTGTATAGACGAAATGTTGAATTGTGTGTTTCAACAAAACGGGGAATTAGTGTAAAGACTAAATGAGGTACAAGTGTATAACTAAGCGGGTGCATGTGTATAGTTGAAACGAGGAACTAGCTATTAAACTAATATATGCGGAATCACTTGTTGCATAACGTGTATATGAGTAAAGTCAATCGAGGAATTTGATTTGATTTGACGGGTTTAATGCTCGTTTTAGTATTCAGTTATGTCAGGCGGTCAGTTTACTCAACAATAGTTCCTGGGAACATCCAGTAATAGTCTCCCATCCTCCGTAAGAAACTGACAGCTTTCTTACAAGAAGAGACATGGTCGGGAGCAGGACTCGAACCAATGCCCTTTAATCAGTCAGAGCTTACGGTGATTTTAAATCAGCGACCCTAACCACCCAAGCACAGAGGCGGTCAGCAATCGGAGAAATTCTATATTTTGTTTGTAAGCGGTACGTCACTCCTTTCAAAATTCAACTAAAGTTGCCTATGTCAAATGTTTACATTAAAATTACTGTTTTGAGAAGACATAAAACGATCGAAGAACAAGCCAGATACATGATGCAGAAACACAATATATCACAAAAAAATGTATCTGGTTATATCAACTTTTTATTTCAATCAAAAGCATTACTTACAAAAGCGGTTGAACTTCGATTTCAAGTGAATATTGTACATGTATACTATAGTCCCCACTTATGTTTTAACTAAATTGCTAAGCAGACAATTTCTCCTTCAATTCCGTCTAAATCAAAGAACCGATTTACAGACGCAATATTGTGAACGAACATTCTACCCTTTGCAGAAGAATACTATTCGTTGTTCCAAAGACAGTTATTACTGAATGTGATTGTAAATACATTAAAATAGTATTAAGAATCAAAACATATAAGTGGTTCCTATAACTAAAGAATGATTCTGCTTAAGGAAATCACCCGTATCCGAGCACACTAAAAATAAACAGAAAACGGCCCGATCGGAGTTTAGTTCATATGTTTTTCACTTTTTTTTTGCGCTCCTACCTTTGAAATGTTATATTATTATAATGAGTACATTCTATAAATTATAATGATTAAAACTTTAGATAGTGCCAGTTGCTATTTAATCATGGTTAGTTTCAAAAAGAAAAAGTATTACAAAATAGTAAAAATAAAATAACGACCGCAGAGTAGGACATAAACCCATGACACGTACGGATAATGTTTCACTACCTGCTTACGAATGAAGGTAAAATCTCTTAAATTTAAGACGAAAAAAATATAGTAATAGAGGTGATTAATATGAATAACATAGATCTGAGGCAAACACATGACCCCAAACCAGGAAGAAAAACAGTGACATAGCATTCGTTTTTATTTGCACTTTTTCTCTCTAATAGGCTAGTGAAACTCGATTTGTTTTTAGAAAAAAAAAGACATTTACGGATATTTTCAAAGTAATATTTCAGGTTTTATTATGTAGAGGCAAGAACTCCGCAATGACATGCAGTTCTCGATTTGCATACAAATCGTTATTCCCTGCCCGAGACAAATCGCAAATAATATTAACAAAAAAAATGAACAAACATCATTTCGAGGCATATATATATTTGGTTAGCGATGGATTTTCATGTTTCTTTTTTCTTCTGTCATGTTTGTAGAAAACCAGGTTGCTTTACACGCTGTCAGGTAATCTTTCAGATTTCTTGGAGGTTATGGGTTCGAATCCCACACTTGGAAAGTCTTTTTTACCAGTTTTCGACACTTTTCCTTTTTGAAACTGATCATTATTTAATAGCAAAATATACTATCTAGAGTTCCAAAACACGAACATGTACAATATAGCATAACATCTTACAGGTAGAAGCATGGAAACTAATACACAAAACTGCTACATTTACCGCAGTATACTAGTATTTTCTACCAAAAAGCAAACGTACATGGCTCTTTCAAACAAAGGACATGTTGTGCCTGAAAGGTCATGTAAAAATCATTCTGATCAAGGATGAGTGAAATGAAAGCAGTCATAGGTATTTTAAATGCATTTGGTATTGTTGTTTTAATATAATACTTTCATATCCTAAACTATCAAAACTAAAGATAAATGCACTCTTAATAAATGCCGGGTTAGTGTGTCGGCGAAAAGGGCAATGTCTTGATCTGCGTTGGTCATTTAAACTGTGTTGGTCACTTACATAAGTAAGTAAGTCAGAAAATTCTTAATTTATAGCGGTCCCATTTAGCTAATCTATTCTTCTTTGTGGGCCCTCTTTGGATTAGAATGAAGAGTATTTTGATCATAGTAAATAGTTTAACAAAGCTGTAAGCATTGATAGTAATTTTACAAACATGTCTAAACATGATAAGCTGATATTCCTGTTTACTAATCTAAATATGATAAGGTTGTCTGCAAAACCTGCCTTAAGTTTTTTACAGCGTCATATGTATTTTTGCTATGTAAATTTCTTATTGCATAGGATTAACATGGAAGCCAGTGGCTTCAACTTAATATAAGACTTAGTATTCTTTACCATTTGACTTCTGTAAGTGCTTGCGAATGTTTTCCATGTTAATTCTATGTTAAGTGCTGTTTTAAGAGTACATTTGTAATTGTGCTGGGGTGCACTTATTACAGTCTCTTGTATCTATTTTATAAAACGCGGCTATATACTATGTTTTAGGAATGGTTTTATTGTATTGTATTATGATTTATACATATATAGAAGAGACGGAAATAAACATAGTATATATATAGTAACAAATATTTAACAGAAATCAAAGAAATTATATATGCATAAAACAAGAGATATGAAATAGAGTTAACATTAAAATCCATTCATCCATCGATCAATTTTATACAGTTAAATTTAAAACATGGCAATGAAAATTAGGTTTTGATTTCTATTGGCAAACAATTCAATACTATTTGTCAGGAATATAAAAGACTATCTTTAAATAGTTCACAGTTTGTATTTGATATATACAGTTCAGGATGTGCAGGCGCGTAGCCAGGGCATTCTTCATAGTACGCAGAGGTAATGCGTAGGGGTCTTGGTATCCTCACCATGATTTTTTTTTTCATCTGAGAACCACAGATGGTGCATTTTGGCGTGTATTTGAAGCTAAACATTGCACGAAAACCTTATTCGTTCTAAATCTTTTATATAAAATGTATTATTTTACTATTTTCGTGCTTTGTCATTTTGATCTCGCGCTTCGGGCGCTTCCCATGACAAAGAAGCGTGAAAGACGAAGCACGAGATAACAACGGCGAAGTGCGAAACTATGAAAATTTCAGGCTTTAACATTAGCATTGGTCAGATTTCGTACCAACAATACTGAATCATAAAACAAGTATATAAACGTAGCGGGATTGTTGATATAATATTATCTAAAGGACATCTAAAACCAAGTATTACACTGAAATCTTGTTTTGATGATTTTAAAAAATGTTGTTTAAGGTCTTTGAAATATTATACATATAAATTAGTTACGTAATACGCATTGAAAATATTAAATCACCAATTATATAGAAGGAGCACATTTATCTCACTGTGAATTGATTGTCAAATACTGTAATATCGTATGACTTGTACCGGTGTCAATAGCGTAAGATTTAACTGGGTGTAATGAATGGATTTCTATTGAATTTTATTTTCTATGGGATAATAGTTGATAATTTCATACACTTAACTACAATTATAACATATTTCTATGATATCAAAGGCTGAGCGTGAAGCTATTATATCTTTTTTTTTAATTTATATACCGTTACAATAGTTTCGCGCTCAGCTCAAGATAAAGTAAATATTATGCGAGACAAACGCATGCAGTGTTACACAAAAAGTCATATTCAAAAGCTTTTAGCCTTGAAAATGTATTTTTTTCCGATTTCTCAACCAACATTTTATTAATTGTTTACACTGTATTATAATTTTGTTATAGAAATTTCCTCCTAGACAGCGTATGACTGTAATATTTCACATGGTCAGGATTATTACAAAATAAGCAATCAGATAGTAGGATTATGAGATGAATTGCAAAACTGTACCTAAATTGTTATAAAACTACAAATACAAATTTTGGTGAATTTCAATGCACGTTAAATCAACTAATCATATAAATCAGTTTGCTATACAAATAATGTCTATAAGAAACAGGTTCGCTTTATTTTTATAACAAACTCAGATTATAACGAAAACGCACTTGCTTGTCCCGATGAGTTCGCTAAAACCGGAGTTTACTGTACTTCAAACATAATATGAAGTAAGCAATGATAGTGTATGAAGCCATCTCCGTTGCATGACACTAGCCAATTAATTGTGGATGTTGTCAGATTTTCACTACGCAGCTGCGTATTTGCGTAAAGGTAGCTACGCGCTTGATGAGTGTTTTTGCAGAAATATTTCATTTATATAATAAGTATGTAAACCAGTCGACATATTATACATAAAACATGCCTTCTGGAGAAAAGACGATTATCATATCTTAAATTATCATTAATTTCAAATCTTGATCAAAACCTTGAAATTCATTACCAAAAACAGTGCTACGGACCCGTTTTTGTAGTCATACAATTTGTTTTGTGTTAATTATAGACGTTTTTTCCCAGTAATCCAGGTTCGTTTGAATATATGCTTTATAAAACAAAGTTTGACATGATACTGTTAAAAGTCTCTGATTGTGTACAATAACCAATAATTGAGTCTACATTTAGCAAACTTGTTTTAATATGAGTATCCCACTCAAGATTATATTGAAAGTATATGCCAAGATTTTTTCGCCTGAAGTTTGTCCAAAAACTGAATAAATCATTACGTAAAACTGAATAATGTCGTTATCTTTCTGAAAGCTATCGATTGTGTGTGTGTTCGGGTTTAACGTCTTTTTCAACAATTTTTCAGTCATATAAACACGGGTGTCTACTTGTAGCAGTGAATGCCCAACTTTATAGTGCTGCCTCACTGGAAAATCACGCCGTAGACACGTGACATGATACCCCACCCAGTCACATTATACTGACACTACCCTCTTAATTCTGAGCGCCAAGCGAGGAAGCTGCTAGTACCATTTTTTTACGTCTTTTGTATGACACGGCCGGGATCGAACCCACGACCTCTCACGGACGCTCTACCAATAGGCTACCGAGGCGGTTCAATAAAAATAATTTACAACATTTTTTTCACGGGCCCGGCAATAAAATGTCTTCATGTTCCCATTAACGACCATTCAACACATTACATTTTGCATTTTCTGACACCTAGGGAATTCATCTGTATAATGTTCTGTTTTCGATTTCATCGTCACTGTCAGTTCAATCAACAGTCTTTTTTTTTTCGCTCTTCTTTCCCCCAACTACCCAAATTCAATGCTACCACAATACACATACGATGTGAAATATTATTGAATTAATAAAAATGATTAGCAATTGAGTGAGGTCGTCCCCTTCCATTAAACAAAAATTTCTTAAAACGCAGTTTGATCAAATTTAACCGTGAAAACAAAAACAACATCACGTTCAGATAACTGTATGCCATATCTATACTTATGCCTATCTTGAATCGTCGTACAATACAATAATTTCTGACATGTATATGAGCCTATATGCTTATTGAAACATTTTTACATCATAGATTTCAACACATTGCGATTGCTGAACAAAATCAGTGCGAAAATAGTATGAAAATCCTGTGTTAAGATAATTGCATTAGTTAGCTACTGTATGATATAGGTTTTATAATTTTCACGTGTTCTTAATCAGTATTTTAAACGTACTGGAGTCAGATCCTCTTATGCTTTTCTTTGATGTGTAGTAAATAATATCAATCAGTTAATGTACAAATGTTTGTTGTTTTATTTTTCCAAATAATGAAACTGTATTAAAATTCTCTGGCTTTGCTGTATTAATTACTGTTGAATTTACATAGGTAATTGCATTATGAGCTGATTATATGAACATCTTTGGAGGTAATACTACATTAATTTTTTCAAATGCAGCACGGTAATTCAAAAGGAATAGTATATTTCAGCATCGCGCTTGAAGTTTAAAGTTAGTTAAATGCGATGAATATACATAAAATGTATATAGAAAATGTATATTTGAGTAGTTTTCCTGTATATTATAATATTCTCAGTTTAACATTAATAAGATTATTATTAAGTTGAAAGTTTGTTAAATGCGATGAATATACATAAAATGTATAATATATAGAATGTATATATTTTGAGTAGTGTTCCTGTATATTATAATATTCTCAGTTTAACATTAACATTGTCAAATCAAGTCATTAATATAGAAATAAAGCGCATAACACAATAAGCCAGAAAAGATATGCGGTAACATAATAAATATATAATACTGTCTTATGAATGTTAAAAGATATTTAATTGGTAATAATATTGATGAATTAATCAACATAATCTTTTCACTCATGAGCTTATAATGATGAAAACATATGTTAAATTAGTGAATATATTTTAAACCTTTGTGTGTATGTACTACGAGTTGTATACAGGTAAACTGGGGAACTGCAATAAATGGAGAAAGATACACACTGTTGTAAAATTATGTTTGTGTGTGAGATATGTGTATGACCAGTACCGGCGTACCGGGAAATAAATTTTTATCGCTCAGAATAAGCTCAAATTTCGAGAGATGACTAATTAAATTTGAAGGTCAGGAATAACGTGGTATTGTTAAAATGAACTGGGGAATTCCCCGGTTCGAGGCGTATCCCCAGTACGTTGGTGTGTATTCATACGAAATTACCCAGTTGGCAGCTTTTACAAACACACACGCACACACACACACACACACAACATAAACAGACATACAGACAAGTAGGAAAAAACAACACAGCGTGGCACCGCCCAAGGTCAACACAAATGCAGGAAAAACAATAGCGGGGCGTCGCTTAATACGACAAAAATCATGTTGGGCACGGTAATTCACTTATAGTGAAAAAAGAGGAGTTGCAAATGCAAGAAATGCAAATGCAAGGGTGGGAAGCGGGGGACGAAGGAATTCGGTACAGCAGTCACAATATTGATGTCATAAAATGATGTCTTGTGTAATTAACATATGCCACGTATAAGCAAATGAATATAATAATGTTAAAACAAATAATCAGTGATGATTTACAAGTTAACTTACCGTTGCAACAAGATCCATAACTTCCTGCAGAGCAATGGCAACTATCAGAATAATAACTACCGCTATTATAACAGAATTCATTGCACTTTCGGTTTTCTTTTTTCTCCAAGCCCCAAACACAAGAGTAACATTTCCTTGACTGAGTTCCTCCGCCGCATGGTTGTGAACAGGAACTCCATTCGGTACAATCACCGTAAGTGCCTGGCCTACACAATTCTAAGGAAATACATAATCAAATGTTATTTTAGAAGAGTTTTATGTTGCATATGTGAAACTGTCATTAAATTTATGTATTCAGTTAATACCGAGAAGAATATAAGTTGCAATGGGTTGTGTTTCTTGTCTGTTCTGAATTCCAAATATGTTATACAAAAATTTATTGATAATGTTGTGAAATATGTACATATGAAAGAAAGTGCTTACAGGTATTATAACAAATTTTGGCAGTTTGAATCAAAATTGTACAATGTAAGTCCATCGTAAATCAGAATTTGACTATATACTCCTTGGTTAACTGTAGAATATAGTAAATTAACATCATACCTTCAAATTAATGTACAGATTCGTGTTTCTTTAATTTGTTGCCAGGATAAAGAGAACTTCAAATTCATTACTTGTTTCCTTTTATTTGTCAATATTTTCTTTATCATATTTAATCTTTAGAAAGACCTTAACATCGGCATCTAATATTTTGATAAATGTTTGAGAAAATAAGCATTACTTTACGTACCTACAATTCCAGTTAACACAAAAACTATCACAAAAGAATATTTCCACATCTTTAATCACAAAACGAGAATGTGCTAGTATCGAATGTTTATGTTGCTTTAATCAATGCGCTTTTGATTTATTTCTACTTCATATATCTGTTTGCATATCCTTTTATTTATGAAGCCTACAAATAAATTGCTTATCTATAATAGTTATTTCGCCTTAACTTCAAGAATATTGTAAATTACGTAAAATTTATCACTTGTCAAGTTTTTAACTTGGTCTCACCGAGCGAGATCAATGCCAAATATACAACATAGCCTTTCTCTATATATCATATAGGACTCTGTTCTTGACAGTTGCTACTGTACTATCATCGGATTGCAATGCATTTTATCACATTTTCATGATTGAGCAAGGTCTTTCAGGAATTTATATTGCAATAATTGTTAAAAAATAGAATCAAATGCGCTCAAGATGTGATCTATATAATCTTACTCGTGCATTTGTCAAGATTTGTCTTGTCATAGATTTACTTTAAAATGTTTATTGCAGAGTGTCGTGACACGCTTTAGGCATGTTTCAAATTAGAATTCTTCTCGTTGTTTTTCGTAATTATGGATTCAATCAAGACATTCTAGGATATACATGTATATGTATTTATCTAATTTATCTAAAACAGAAGTCAAAAGCGTAAATAATCATTTAATTATTTCGATACCTGTTTAAATATGTTGACTTACTCGTTTTCACACATTTGTTTGCTGTGTTTCACGCAGATAAATACAAAAATACTCATCTTGCAATTCAATAATGCAGATTGCTACAGTTGTTATTGTTCAGTTTACTCCTTTCTTTCTTGCTCCAATATGTTTTCACATTGTGACAGGATGGACGTTTCGGGGACAATAACTATCAGAACATATCAACACCCATTACAATATTTACAAATTTATTTACAGAAAATAATTATTTACAATGAATCAATGAAAAGTGAAAAAAAATCTTATTATAAGAAAGAAAATAAATCTAAGCTCAGTAACTCTTTTATGAAGTATAAAGTTCTAACACTGACTGTTCGTTGACACAGATGTTTCCGTTAACTTTGAACTTTAAGTAGCACAAAAATACAACATATCGTCAAGTAAAGTCCTTTTAAACCGTGAATACGTTCACTCCGTTTTGGCTCCCTAAGATGGTAGGTGATTGGATCCCTGAGCTGACTTCAGTGGATCACAAAAAATATCGTCTTTGCGGGTTACAGCACAACCATGGGACGAAAGCTCTGCTCTGGGAAAATCACATCCAGGCGAGTGAAGACAAGTGAACCTCGGGTATTGTACTTCCGGGTCGTGACATCACCAGGTAAAAGTCGTCTGGTGGAAGAAGCTAAAATATATAACATATGGTAAGCAGCATAGCAAAACAAATAAGTCAGGGCATAAAACTGCTCCTTTGGGTACATCATACCTCCGTAGGCTCCCATAAATAATACGTGCTACTTATACAAAATATATATGGTACTAAGTTCATACGTCACGTGATTAAAATACGTCACTTATTACTTCCTTTATTTCTAAAATTACTTAAAAGTGAAAAAATATGAAAGGTTTATGATGAAAAATTATAGATAAGGAAATGATAAACTGCAGCTATTATTTACAACTACTTATTAACAAAATTCAATGCAATTTAAACGTTATACAACAGCTGGTATCAATATAGCATCAAATGCCATACACCAAAACCTACACTGTTTAGATATGCTTTAGACTGACACACAATAATTTCAATTTACAATAACATATTACATACATGATACTAGACTTGCCACATAGATTTAACATTACAATGCAATGCAGTATCGGCGTTCCATAATTAACAACGAAATGTTTGACATATGTTTATGACAAAGAGTACTTTACAATTATCATGTTACACAAATTTCAGTACAAATCTTCAGCTTATATAAACGAAACATTTTAGATTCCTCTTTCGAAATAATTTACAAAAGTCTGAAAAAAATAATAAATTCTCCTGACATACCGAAACTAGCCAAAATCACATGCCGAAAAGTAAATGTGTTACAAAATTCTGCAGAATGAACAAAAATTTACTAAATAAAAATCGTAATTCAAAAATTATACAAAAATCTAACAAATATACTTCTTACCTCGATCGAGCATAAATTTCTACCAAGAAAAATCAATTTGACGTAACTTCGTCTAATGTCGTAAGTGGTGTGCGCTAGGCATATCTAGTCCAGTCTATTTGTAGGGTAATGTTCCGCCAAATACTAAATTTCATGGGACTCTCGGCTTATGCGTGTACTCTGACTATTTGCATTTCCACGGGAATGACGATATAGCCGGAAAATCTGACTACTTTGGCGCGGATTGGAATTGGACAATTTAAGGCCCGTTATAGTGGTTTTGAGGATGAAAACATAAATTACTGAAGAATATAAAATACCAACTTTCTTATTACTGAACCGAATTTAATAAAATTTACATGGAAATTTAAGTTATGAAACACAGAAAAACATGAGAGGTATTTCATGCGAAAAATCTGACATTTACCTCAATAACTTAAAAATTTACAAAAAGATGATGCAATACCTGCATTTAAACTACAGATACAATAAGGCCCGTATGTCAGTTTGTGACACACATTCCTTACTCTTTCTTTTGCCCCCATGTCCCACAAATACGTCCCGCCTGGTTTTTCCATAAAATACTCATATTTATGTCCCTTACGCCGAAGACTCGGGAGGCTTATAGTGTTTGAATTGTACGTACGTCCGTCCGTCTGTTACATTTTCCTATGTACTCAAATCCAATATATTTTATCAAACTGAAAAAAAAAAATTTACATTGTTCCATGAACAATTCAACACAATTATATCTATTCAATTGAGCGAGATCAGACACGCCTATTCCTTTTTATTATTTTAATTCAATATAATGTTATCAAAAATACCAAACTGCAATAATATTATTCTATTCTTTAATGCTCAACTGGAATTCAGAACAAAATATAAGCAAATTTTCTTTATAAGCATACACTTGTTTATTCTTAAGCAGCCATTGCATAAACCTCTGTACCCATTTTATATAATACTTTAAGAATAAACCAACAAATAGCAACAAATAAGCATGACATTGGTTTGTGTGTAATTTTGAAACAGAGCAAAATCAGCGCGGTTACCGGAAATGTGTTGCCTTTGACAATTTACAAAGAATCAACATGGTCAAGGTAGTCCGCAAATCGTAATTGAGTGGTCATGATAATATCGTATTCCCTTTATGCATAGGTTACTACAAGTTTCATGTAGAGTCGGTGAAATTCAGATCATTTTGTTTTTTCATCTTAAAATGCATGTATAACAGCATAAATAAGGCTACCCTACAAAACTAAGCAAAGTGTCTTTAAAAAAACAATCGCATTTAAATGTAAAAATCTGTAGATACTAGTAGTCGAAACCAAAAGCGGATGACTATTCGACACAAAAAAATGTTATAACAGCAATACACGAAACAGTCTCTCTCTCTCTCTCTCTCTCTCTCTCTCTCTCTCTCTCTCTCTCTATATATATATATATATATATATTTTTTTTTTCAAGTTCTCAACGTAATAAAATTACATTTTTACTGTAGAAATTAAAAGCATTCGTCTGCCTTTAACTAACATTCAAAATGCTATTTCATTTCTGTCAGACCGGTGTTATAAACTGTCTTCGTTCTTGTTCATAAGGTTGTTCACCGGTCATGTTTCCATACGGTACCTAAAATGATATTATTACAATATACCAAGTTCACTATTTCCAACGACTGCTGCTTTGTTTCCCTATCGGTAATTCAGTTATATGAACTTGAAACGTTGCTTAATATGCCATGAATATTGACTCCTACGTTAATAGCGTTCTTTCCTTCTTTACCGTTTTATTTCCCCAGTTTATGTCCCCTTATTTTTAACTTACACTTTTCTCTTCTACCATTTTACTCCATTCTCATTTTTATATCGTTCATACAATTAAAACATTAAGATGCAAAGATCGTTATTTTAAGCCACTTGCAATAACCGTTCACTACAGTTTTGATATCATTTGGACCTATTTTCGGATGTATGACTGCTCTTTGCTGTGTTCAGTGCTTACAAGGAGTCTATGCATAAAAAGAAACGCTGAAGCACAAAATACATATATATCTTTTAGATGGATCTTACTCAATTCATTTGACGAATCGTTTGAAATATCTATTAAATGACAGGAATTACTACACCAGATAATTGGAACAGAAATTACCAAGAGCGCTTCTGTCAATGAATTTAGAAATTTAGATCATCAGCAGGTTTCTCTTTTGTCCAATGTAAAAGCAAAAGTTGGTAAAGAGCTTGACTTGACATTTCATAGCTTTTAATGAGATGTAAATATGCTATTACATTACTTGGCTGCATTCTATACTTCAATATGATGTCCTTAAAGATTCTTCCAATCTTTGGGCTAAAAGTACACATAGTAGAACTAATATTAATAATAGTATAACAGTATTGGAATATTTTGGTAATACAAAGAAAGTAACTCGAACTTTGTTCTGAAATGACATACGAGTGGCAGTCGTAGGATAATGCAATGAGTGTGGATTTTGCCCATTTTGTTAAGCATTCCAGTTTATTTCAACTAGGAACTAATTTCTCCTCATATGCAACTACCAAGTACTTCAGTGAAGGGGGAGGGGGTGAGCATTTCTCTTCTATTTCCTTGTATTTATAAAGGTTATTAGACATTTATAAACACCCTTTAAGATCAAAGAACACATTCAGTTTTAATAAAGCAAAACTGCATGAAATCCCTGATACTAAAGGAACTGAAAATAAGGCAACAATAAATCCTAGGACTGTGAAACATTTTGTAGCCGCATTTTGTAGCCGCCACAGGGCACATAAATACTTTTGTTGTAATGGTTTATAAAAATACATGAATGCTCCTTTGTCCTGTCAGTCTGTTTGATTCGAAAAAGTTCAAATTTTTTGACACGTTTTTTTACCAGTCTATACAGATACGTCCTTTCTATTATTCTAAGAGTGAAAAAAGAACGAAATTCCTAGCTAACTTCCTGGAACGCGATTATCAAAATACAGAAATAGATTTCATCGGACGTCCACGGTATAACGTGGTATTAAAAGAAGTATTGCGAAATATCTGAGATGGAAGTAGATGACTGGAGAGAAAGTAATGTATTGGAGATGTTCAACAACACCTTAAACATAATAATTATAAAACAATTCACACCATACCTGTGAGCGGATTATGAAATAAAACGCAGATATCCTGATACTTTCACTGTTTCAAACAGTATGCCTACACTAGTTTTAATTTCATTTCCTGAGTCAGGCGCTACATTGTATATTTGAATGTTTAAAGTTATAAACCTGTTAAAAATCACCGTTAAAATAAAGCAAATAACTTTGTAGATTTGTAGAAAACAGTCTAATGAACACATTCGCCCGTTAGTTAGACTTGGATGGCCAAATATTGTTGAGATACGAATGGATATAAAACCATGAAATATTTAATGACCAGCTGGTCACTAATTCACTCGCCAGGCTTCGCCGAATTCCGTAAACCAACGAGGACAGTGTCACGTGACAAAAATTTAAATACGTCGAAAACAACAATGGCTGATCGGCCGTGATAGGATTTTGTGTAAAGACGGCGGATAAATGCAGAAATTTACAAATATTTTGCTTTTCGATGCCATTTCTACAACAATACATTAATGTTATAAAATTAAGCCTTTTGTTAAATA
Organism: Mercenaria mercenaria; assembly: GCF_021730395.1. Classification (NCBI taxonomy): domain Eukaryota; kingdom Metazoa; phylum Mollusca; class Bivalvia; order Venerida; family Veneridae; genus Mercenaria; species Mercenaria mercenaria. The sequence continues at coordinate 19,886 of NW_026461704.1, read as the reverse complement.
AAAGGAAAGGCAGTTTACCAGAAAATGCGTTACGAATGTGCTAGACATATTGTTATTTTGTTTCTTAAAATAGATTAGCTTGGCTCTTTGTACGGTCCCGTACGAACAATCATTTAGCGTGGCTCGTATTACGGTCCCGTACGTTTCACAATCAATTTGTCTACATCTACACAGTAGCCCCTAGCTAAAAGTTCAGCTCAGAGATGTTTATATAATATGCTGTTACGGATCTCTGAGCTAAATTAAATCCCGTACTGACACCTAACCAGGAATCGTTCCAGAAGTCTGTCACGCTATAATTTTATCAAATGCAATGGACTAATCTTTTACTATACAATATTTCTAATCAATTTTCCTTTTGATCTGGCATAAATAATCCATGCAACATAATTTGAACACAAGTTTCAAATTTGTACCCCTGTCCGCAATATTTTGTCCGTCATTGCAGTTGTCACCTGATCAGGGTACTCTTCATTTTGAAAAACCAATCGGCGGTAGAGAATCGTTATTTATTGACATTTTCTGAGAAACTGTATGTTGTGTTATAGATTTTATGTGATTAAATTAAATTCATAAATAGGTAAAATTTTGATACTGATTTTCAAGAACAACAACGTGCTCTGAACTGTTGCATGACATCATGAGTTTCTCACGAGAGACTGTGCGAGATGTTGCGGTTTGATACTGGTTAATTAAACAAATGAGGTTTCGCCATAACTTAATGAATGCGACCATCAGAAAATAAAAACAGTGTCAGTTAAGTTATGTTAGCCAGAACTAGATAGTCCCCATTGTCAATGACTGACTGTGACTGGGAGGCGGCTGTCTGGTCGACACTTTGATGATTAAGCCTTTATTGAAAACACAGATTAGTGTGCAATATTAAAATCAGCACTATTATTTTACAAGTTACAGGTTAAAAGATGATAAAACATATATTTCAGGTTTGAACATCAGTAATCCAGGCCACTCCTGAACTCATTAAGGGTAGCACTAGATTTAGCATGATGTGGTAGGTTATTTCAGAGTCTAATGGTTCTTGGGGGGGGGGGGGGGGGATTGTGTTCTTGTGATAATGGGTGCGAGAGGAGGGAATATAAAAGTGAAGGTCCTGAGAGTCTAGCCGGTACTGGTGATCTACAAAAAAACAACAACAATGGAATGACGGATTTTATATAAAAGAATCAGGGATGTAGGGATGTGAAATTTTTCATTGTTTCTAACGTTTGCCAGTACAGTTGTTTCATCTACAGACATAGTTGATTTGAACATATCTGGCGGTAGCCTTTCGTACTCTTTCAGTTCCATATGTTAGAGATTGTTGAATGCCAAACAGTTGAGCAATATTCCAATTATGGTTGAACATGTTTTATACGGAGTGTCATAAATTTGTACATTTATCATTTGTTTGATCATTTCTTTTCATGTATTTTAGGGTCTTGTTTGTCTTTTTTGTGATCTAACACTGCTGGTTCGCCTAAATATTAAGCAATTTTATAGTTTTAAATTCATGGATATGTAGCTTATAGCGAAAAGCAATGTTTCTTTATATCTTTTTATATACCCTAATCACTTAGCATTATCGGAATTCAACTCCTTTGACCGGGTCTTTTTCCAAAGCTCTAATTTATGGAGGTACTGCTAGAGAGTCTCACAATCGTGCATGATATTTGTAGTGAGATAAACTACTGTATCATCAACAACGAGTTTTACGGTGCTTTTAAGTGAGCATGGCAGGTGACTGATTTGTTAAGAAAAGGCAAGGCCTAAGGACATACCCTTGCGGTACCCCTTATACCAAATGTGGTATATCTGATTGAAGACCTTATGTGTTCGTATTTAAAGGAAATATTTAATCCACATGCATGTTTATCTATATATACCTAATTGAAATAGCTTGTAGCCCAGACGATTATGATCGACTTTGTCAAACGATTTGATAAAGTCCATTACTATTAGGTTTGTCTATTTACTAGTTTCAAGGTAATCAAAAATTCTTGACTAAAATTTAATAATTGAGATTCACAACTGTGCTTTGAGCGGAAGCCATGTTGGAAGGAATTAAGCAAATTTTATACACTACTGACTTTATGTGGATAATTTGTTTTGTGGAAATCTGTATTGACTAAGACGCTTGAAATTATTTAATTAATTAACTACGTGGGACGAGATCTACACGAGTTCTCTGTCCATGAAGATGTTTATTTATGAATAGATATATGAGAGAACTTTCTTTCTGGAGTGGAATAATATATATATCTAATATTTACCATTTAACTCCTCGGACATATTTACTAGCTGACCGGAATAAATGAATCAGATTATAGAAATTGAAAACCCAGGATAATTTTGTCATCCGCGTCTTTTTGTTGATCCAAAAGGAAACCAGTACAAGTCTTCAAGCTAACAGCATGATAAGTAAACACTAATTAGACATCATTCCGGAACATATGGTAATAAAAATCTACGGGAATAAAATCTGGAAAGTAGATCCCTCGGAAGCACCGAGAACAAGGCAAACAGTGAAAATTGCAGACTCGGTTTGATTGAGTCTATTCATGAGCAGTAATGTAAAATGCAACACTGCCCACGCCCTCTAGCACCGGCTTAAGCAGTATTCAATCTTCAAATCTAAATGAGTTGAAATCAATGATCCCGAAGGACCAGAAAATATAACAACACTGAGATGAAGTGATACACAAAAAGTAAACAACTGTAGACCTTAACATGTACGAAAAGAATACCAGCAGCAGGGTTTTACAGTCCAGATTCATAATATTAGACCAAGGCCCATACTTCTTTCCGTTTTTTGTTTCCACGTTTTCAATGGTCAATGATCAACGAAAAAAAAACCTAGTTTCAAAGATTTCATGTAATAATATAACACTATCATGTTTGTTTGTTTAGATTTTGTTCAGCTTAACACAATACCGACATAAGAAATTATTTGATGTCATGTGGAGACTTTCCAGCTTTTTGTGGTGGAGTAACCCCCAGGTGCCCGTCCATGTATTATTTTATCACGGACTGGCAACTGGGTAGAGCCACCTACCTTCCGTAAGCCTGCTTGATGGCTTTTGAAAAATTAAACGACCCAAGCAAAGATCGAACCCACATCAGTGAGAAGCAAGTGATATGAAATCAGGAACTTTATCCACTCGGCCATGGAGGCCTTAGTAATGCAGAATAATCTAAAACAACTGTCTTTATTAAATGACCATAATAGATTGGCATTTGTCTCGTTTGGAAACAATATGTACGAAATTCGTTTATACACATAACACAATGGAATGATATGCTGTTATGCCATTCTTGAATTTATGAATGCTGTTTAAAGTAACGCCTTTTTCATTCCGTATTTTTGTTGCTATGAAGTGATGGTCGATGCTGTTGCCAGACCTGATGTAATTTTGAATTATACGCATTTTATAGATTATTGTTAGCTGGACCATGTAAAATGTAATCACTATGTTTTTTTTGTTTAAGTTATTTTCTGAATCATATCGATTTAAAAAGAAATCGACGTCATAAAATGGAATTTCTCTGTACACAAAGCGTATGCTAAATGTTTTGTAAAATATTTACATTCTTCACTTAGTTATAATTGCTAGTCACATTTTAAAAATTAAAGGGCAACGATGGCGCTAGATCCCTTACCTGAGTTACACTGCTTGCTTAAGCAGTTTTGGATCCGAAGATAAATATGAGAGGGAAATGTCTGTGAAGTTATTATTATAAAGTAGTATAATCTTCGTAAAGAGCTATCGGTTTCTGACAGTAAGATTTTAAGGTAGTTCTGCACGTTTGATACACAGGAAGTGATGGCGTAACGTCATTTATCCGGAAAACGTAGAATAAAGCCTGGATTCGGCGTACGGAAATGAAAATCATTTTAGAAATTAAGCGAGACCTTTGGGTAAATTTATTGCAATGACATTGTTGCTATACTTCTAAAGTCAAAATATGATATTAAGACATATGACAATTTAAAATGATTAAAAAATGTCTTAAAATTACCGTGAAAGGTCCGGTTCATATCAATCGTGGTCAAATATCTTAAAAATAAGCACACGGACCTATACATTTTATTTCACCAAATTATAGTATGTGTGTTCATTTACAACTTTGAGAAGTTTCATCAAAATCTACATTGTAGAAAAAATTTTATTCGCGAAAATGTCATGAAAGTTATGATTTTCCCATAGACTCCCATTATGAAATATTGCGTGAGGTCCAAATTTTTCAAATCAGTCTAGCAAAAAATCAAGCACACGACCCTATCTTTTTTATTTGCTGAATTTTCTAGGTATATTCTGAAGTTTTGAAAAATCACAGTTTAATCAAATTCTACATTGTAGAAAAAAATTATATCCAAACGTGCAGAACTACCTTAAGGTTCCAATATATGCATACAGGCTAAAGTGACCACGCCCCCGGCGGCCATACTTTTTACGAATCAGAATAGCTTTAACAATCTTCATAAAAGGTCATCAATGGAACATTTGTGCAAAATTATTGCAATATATGGCCTGCTGTTGTTTCTGACTAGAAAACTTTTTAAACTTTTAAAACTTTTCAAGTATATTCATATAAGGAAAAGTGACCACCAGTTTTCTGGTAGTCATTATTTTTGCTGATTCGGAACAATTTAAACAAAATATGGTAGATGTTTAATAATGGACCTTTTGTGCTAAATCATTTTGAAACCAGACCAGCGTTTTCATAAAAGCTTTTTAAGGTTTCTATTATAACAAGAAATGTCCAAATGCCACCCCACCCCCATGAAGTGTGCCCAAAGAAAGCTACAGTTATCTGCGCAAAAAAAATCACACATCATTTCGTGACTTTGACCTTGACCCGAGAGACCCGAGTCATAAGCGTGACACACTTTTATGCTAGGTTATTTCAAAATCTCTTAATAGATGGCGGAGAAGAAATTACACAGACGTAGGGACGCACTGACGAAGACTGCGATTTCGATTTCTTGATATCAAGAATTATTTTTTGATATCAAGAAATGATTCTTGATATCAAGAAATCGAAAATATCAAGAAATGCTGTCTATTTCTTTATATAAAAAAAATCGAATTTTTGATATCAGGAAATGAATTTTTGATATTAAAAAATTGATTTCTTGATATCAGGAATTCGATTTCTTGATATAACTAAATCTTTTCTTGATATCAAAAAATTAGTTATATCTTTTGATATCAGGAAATCGAATTCTTGATATCAAGAAATCATTTCTTGATATCTAGAAATACGGACTATTTTTTGATATGAAGAATTCGATTTCTGGATACCAAGAAATTATTTTTTGATATCAAGAATTTGATTTCTTGATATCAAAATTCGATTTCATGATATCAAAAAATGGCCGGTATTTCTTGATATCAAAAATTCCCGCCTTTCTAAAAATAGACATGCAATTAGGGATAACCCCTAATTAATTTATTCAGTGCGGGGTATGGAACGCCTAGACTGTCTTTGCAGTATTCTTTCACCGCAATATATTTTCGTATGTGTCAACAAATCTCCCTATGTAAGTGTGTGCTAGTCTTAATCAAATCTATAACAATAATAGCAGACTCGTTTTAGTAAGTTTATTCATTAAATGCAATGAAATATGCGACACCCTTTACGCCTCCAAGCAGAGACTGAAATAAGGATGTATTATAAACTAATGAATTAATGAATTAAAGCTGCTTTCCACACTCTAATTAAATTTCGTTATAGAAAAAATAATTCTACTTGTACGTGGTCAAATAATTCTGGTTTCAATAGTGAAACATTGATAATTATTAAATTCGGCGTACTTTCAAAGATTTCAATGGTAAACTACAAACTGTCGTCGACGACACTTAGCAGTAATAAGACTTTTTGGCCAACAGTAACAGAAACAGCAGTAACATTGCAAACACTAACGTTTATTGGTCGACGGAGCTTAAAAATGTGCGGCACAGGTTCCTTTTCAGTAAATATATAATACAATTCATCATACATCATTTTACAGATATTTAAAGATATTTACTGTCTTTCAAATTAATTAAGGCCCAGGTTTTTATTTCTGGTATGATTTAGGCAGTTCATTCAATCTTCTACCTTATGTCTTCTATGAGAATGCCTAAGAAGTACTTTCCCCAAGATAGAACATTGCATGTTCAAACATTTGAAAGACAATATAAATACCTTTAAATTGGTGTACTGTAAGTGGTGTCATATTCCCTAGCATAGTAATTGTTTGCTCTTCATTATGTTCACTAACGGCGTCTCTCCCTTGACAGCAGCTACATACAAAATTGATTAATACACCCTATTCATTCTCAAAGTATGGAAAGTAGCTTTAATGAAATGAATGCATCACACCCAGTGATTAGAAGGGGGAAAAAGAAAAAGAAAAAAACACACGCTAAGTTGAAGATCTCAGTGATATTGTATGGCTACATCATGACACTTTAAGACTAAACCTTTGCTAGGTAATCATCCAAAAATCCATAAGCCACATTGTATTTGACATGATGTTTTTTTTCTGCGGTTTAAGAAAAGCTTCATTTACTATATGTACGCGCAAAATTACATTTTAAGTGTGTGTACAATTATGCAATTTGCGATTCCATTCCTGCTTGTCACATGAAATGAATTTTACTTCTTTCTAAATTTTGCACCGATATTCTCTTGCGCTTTTTTCTAAGAATATAACATTACTACTTCTTCGAATTTACTCATTCATTATGTTTAAGCTCACAAGGAGTAAGAAATTAAAGGTAACAACTGTAAGGAGTAAGAGGTCATGAAAGTTATTTGCAGCATCTTGGAAAATTTTGAGCTTCAAAAAAAACAACGTGTGTCTGACAAATTGCATGAAATGTGTTTTACATTAATTTAACAAAGATAATAAAAGATAATCATTTGTCTTTCACCACACTTAGCTTTCAGCCGTAAGCAACAAACCCATATAAAAAGTATTTTAGTAGAATATTCGGTAAATAAAATCCTCAGACAGTTTTGTAGATATTTTAGAAAGTTTTTGATTATTAGCAGTGTTTTTTTTATATTTTTATGGGAATTGTATAGATGTAAAAATCCCAAAATCGGTAAAACCAAGAAGTGACGATTTGATAAAAGACATTGTGTCTGCAATCATTCGTCCTCCACCTCTGATAATTCATGTGGGGAAGTTGGCAGTTACTTGCGGAGAACAGGTTTGTACTGGTACAGAATCCAGGAACACTGGTTAGATTAACTGCCCGCAGTTAAATGACTACAATACTGTTGAAAAACGGCGTTAAACCCAAAACAAACAAGAAGTAATTTCTTTACATGTTTGAAATGACTGTTTTAGTCTTTTCATTTATCTCTTAAATCAGTCGCTTCGTGTGCTGCTAGCATCAATCTATACTTTAGTGACTTGATCAGTTTTGAGAGATTCTCCACCCGCCTCGTTAATTCACGAAACGCAATAATACTCCTCTGCTTATATATTAGGTGTAACACAATGAAAGACTGTATCTATTGTCAGTAACAGGTGAGGAAACAGTACTCGAACGACTGTATTTGACACACACACAAACAGTTAAAAGCTTCTGCTCAAACTTACTTTCATTTCAGGTATTTTATGGTATGTTATTTGTTGCAACTTAATGGTTGTTATGGTGCATTTTGTATTGTGACTGGACCATTATGCCCTATGGCTACTTTCTATACATGCCATTATTGGTTGTCAAAAAAGGTAGCAATTTATTAAGCCATATCTTTGATTCCTTGATGCGTATTATTTGTACTTTAGTTCGAAATTATACTTTACATGGTGCAAAACTTCATACTGATATCAAAAATTCTATATCTATTCTATTATTTGAGCTTTACTTTTTATTTTTGTGATTAGAGCTGTTGTTGATCATTTTTTTATTTGAACTAAATAAAAGTAATGCTATTGGTGTTGTTGTTTTGAAGATGTCTTTTGTCTTGACATAATACTTCAAGAAAAAAAAAAACGCTGATTACTAAATGATGCTTCTAGCACAGTTAAAATTTGTGTATAAGAAATATCTTAAATTTTTTAAACACGAGTTGTATGTACTGACAGCAATATTTCCATACGATTTATACGCTTTATTTTTTCTATGCCTAATTTATTCATATGCAGAAGGCTTTGTGCCGTGTTTGCTGGATAGTAAGAACTTGGATAAACTAAATACATCTATTACATTTTCCAAATTATCACTGTTTTAAAAGACTTTGCGCCACGTTTAAAGGTAGTCCAGTCCAGTTAATGTAAATTTACTCATGGGTAGCAATTTTTCAAAAATGACTTACGACTGGTAACAGATTTGACTATCAATCCAGAGGTCAGGAGTTCGAATCCCGGATCTAGCACTAGGAATTACTGAGATGCTCTTAAGTGTTTCCTACATTTAAAAGAGGTCTTTGAAAAACGGCTTCCACGGGACATGTCTATTCGCAAAAGAGCTAGGCTAATTATGTCGGGTATACCTGTATCTAATGGAATCTCTATTTGTACTAGGGGCTTTGTTTTTTCTGTCCTTCTGGTCATATTGTTTTGAATGAATGCCTTTGAATGTAAAATGCCCCACAAAAAGGATATAAATCTGGTATGATTATATAGTTATCCTTTATTTATCGTCTATGGAAAGTTCCCTTAATATCACCCTTATTTAAATTTGACAAAGTAATTGTTGGATTCATAAATAACGAAACCAGAAACACCGTCTTTATTTTAATTTTGGGAAAATAAAACATCTTCTATGTGTTGCTCATCCATCTAAAGTTCTGAGTAGGCAAAACAGCACACTTAAAGCAGTTACCTTTTTATATCCCTACATCAAAATAGCGGGAAAAGACATAAGACCAATCTCTGCAGCAAAGACGCAGTCTGAGAGCAATAAGTAATTTCAATCCCTATAGCAAAGAAGAAGAATATTAAAAACTTATTTTCCATATACACAACAAAGAAATCAGAAAAAACACAAGAAGTGATATTTTTTTTCAACATTCTGTCGTTGACAAATTTTGCATTAAATGCTATCAATATAAATAAAAATATATTGAAAAGATATGAAAACATTCTAATTGTAACTATATGTCAAACTGCAAGTGCACCTTTATACATGCATGCACAGACTCCGGTGCCTTTGTTCACATATTTTTATTTTCAAACTTTATATATAATTGATAAGTAGGAACAGTGTTGGCCGAAATCTCAGTTTCTCAACAATTGTAATGTAAAATTCAAACAAAATTGTTTAATAACTGTAATTATAACTCCATAGAGATATACTGATAACGCAAAACACTGAGATTTTATTGTCATTTTCGGATAATATAAAAGCACTGTTTAAATGTATCTTGTGTTGAAATTTAGTTATACAGTATATCAATATTCTATGTTAAGTACAAAAGAAACTATACCTTATAAAACATGTAAAACAACAAACTGACATTCAAAATACAACAAAAATTAAGCAAAGCTGGACAATGTACGGTCGAAGTTCTAGATCAGAGGAGAAGGAAGTAGAATTTAAAGAAAATATATTCTTACGCGTATGAGTCGGAGACAATATGAAACGGTTGGCCAGGATATGGTGGTTTTTGCGGTGATGATAATGGAATATCAAGGCACAAGAATCTGAAAGTAGTAGTTTTATAAAGGGTGTGTGTGTGAGAGCGGGAAGACGTGGATTGCTGCGATTCTCAAATAATCTCATTACCACCCATCTATTTTGCAACTTAAAAGTCATCGCCTTCAAAAAGTTTTACTTTGTGTGCCGGATAAAAAAAGACAAATTTGACATTTGATCCTCATTATGACCTTGACATTTAACCTACCGAGCAAAATTACGCACTCAGCATTATTATCACATCGCCATCTATATGCTAAGTTTGAAGTAAAAACCTTGAATGGTTATTAAGTTATGCTCTAGGCACAAAAAATGACATATAGATCTGACCTATTTGTGACCTTAACCTTTGATCTACCGACTTGGTTCATGCATTCATGTGCTCTGACCATCGCCTTAACTATATGCCAAACTTGAAGTAAACACATTAATTCAAAATTTGGACACGAAATATGACGGTTCACATTTATCTTGAGCTTCACTTCTGGCCTTTGACCTGCCGACTTGGTTTGTGCACTCTGGATATTGTCTTATTGTCCCCTGTCTATATGTACGAAAGACCAGTGGTGACTCCGAACTTCATACTTCACACTTCAACTTCAGACTTCACGCTTCATATAAAATGCTTAGTTCACATACAAATAATACATAAGTCTGAAGTATGAAGTGTGAAGTCTGAAATGTGAAGGGTCAAGTTTGAAGTGTGAGGTCTGAAGTTTGAAATGTGAAGTCTGAAGTTTGAAGTGCGGAGTCTTTTTCTGGCGTTTTCTTTTTCTATTTCTAGAATAACATGGAATTATCGAGATTGGACATAATGAAGTATAATGATTATGGCTGAGTTACTTTTCACTACAGGGATATAATTTGAATGAATATAGTAGAGTATAATATACTGTAAGAGAAGCAGATATTAAAAAGGTTTTCCTTTATAAGTCTGTTTACATTTACTGTCCCTCTTATGTGATCAATTTTGAATCCAGTGAATTTCCCTTTATTTTTCGAATATCAACAAGTGATATAATCTAAACTCGTGAAGTCGTTTATTTTTTAAGAACATTTAAATTGTACACAGTCAATAATAATTAAAACGCAAATAAGAAATGACGTAGACATCTATGCTAATACACAATAAGCAGACGACGTCAAGTCACGTGATGTGCGAAGTGGGCAGTTTGAAAAATGAAGTCTGAAGAGTGAGTGAGCAGTATGAAGTGTGAAGTCTTAAGTGTGATGTCAGAAGTTTTAAGTCTGAAGTGTGAGTTTGAAGTCCCAAGCGTAAAATCCGAAGTGTGAAGTATAAAGTCTGAAGTGTGAAGTTTGAAATGTGAAGTATGATGTCTGACGTTTTAAGTGTGAAGATTTAAGTATGAAGTGTGAAGTCACCACCTGTCATTCGTATATATGCCAATTAAAAAGCAATACCTTGAATAGTAAGGTATGCTTCGGACAAGAAATACAGCAGACAGACTGACAAAAAGACGTTCGCTGTCCATTGTTTTCAATACGGACGTACAAAATATTAATTTACAATTCTGTATAAACAAAGGTATTGAAAGATACATATATGTACATGAAATTAAGAGATAAACAGATAAAAAATATATATAAAATGTTCAATGATCCAAAGTATATAAAAGTATCCCAAAAAATGTATATCATCTACCTACTAATTTCGTAATATGATATATTAAAATGTTTCATATGAATTACATCTTGTAAGAAGTATCATAAATTGTGCGCAGTCCAGTCCCGTAGATACAGACTATCCGGACAATGACTTCCTTTATGTTTGATGTAATTATTGTTGAATCAGGTATGTATACATCATATTTCGTACTAGTGATGTAATTCATATCCAGTATATCTGTGTATCCTCTCCTCGAACCTATTACCAGACTGTATGACAACGGGACGCCTTCAAAGATTTGGAAAACATCGGCCCAATTTACGGTTAACGAATTGCCTCTTCTTGTTATCGTTGTTGTGAGTCCTAAGAAATATAATAAATCAAATTACGTTACTCTGTATGTTATTTTTATGCTAAAACTCTAAAACTTAAGTTAAAATAGCACGAAATGCGAACAAAATATTATTGTTTCTTAATCAAGTATGCATTGTTTAAAATGTTGCCGGTACTTAGTACCTATATTATCTAAAGGAAGATGGTTTCATTTCTTGTTTTTTGTTGATACCTTATTCAAAAAAATTTCCAAGCAATCGGCGTTGTGGACACATGTTAAAGAGCAGAGAATTATAACTTTGAGATATGAAATTAACACGACTCTGATCTACATAGCAAGAACTGCAAAGTAGTAACATAGTACCTGTTAATTTGGGTGCGTGTCTGGCGACCAAATGTGAAGCATTCACAGATTCACTGATAAAAGAGCCTGTATTAATAGCTCTGACTTCTGCAGTGATTTCTCCACTTTCCATATCAATGTCAGCGACTTGTACAAAATTTCTGTACGTTTTAGTCCAGTCGGTAAAAAACGCTTGTCCACTTTGAGTAAGACGATACTCGTAATAATCAATGCCAGAAAGGTCTTCAAAGCCAACCCATTTCAACTCTAGACATGTATGATTTGATTGCACGGGAAAATGTGATCCAATTCGAGACATATATTCTGAAGACTCTTCATTTTGTGGCCCAAAAGCCAATACTGCAGAATATGTGTCTGGTTTCTCGATTGAGGCTACTAGAGGCTCCGTAAATATTATTGTTGACAGTTTTATGTTATTTACACATTTTAGATTAAGATATATGTGTTGTCCATGAGAAAGCTGAATTTCGCTCGATTCACAAGATGTCAGCGACTGTGCGATCCAGACTGAATGTATATCAAACAACTCTGGTTTATTGCCTATAAGAAAAGATAACATATCTTTTGACGTTCAACAATTGCGATAGTAGTCTACTTAAACAAAAAGTTATGGTAATGATTATTTAGAACATAATTTAAAAGTAAATGAGAATAAGATTTAAACTACTTTAGAAAAATGATAAAGGATAATTTGTTTTTGAGTACAAAACTCAACATTCATATTCAACCTTATCAAGGAAAACGAATTGTTTTGAACGGATGATACATTTATCGGTAGCTTAGAGTAATAGGAGACAGTTTTTATCTTTCAAAAGTAGAAATATCTTCATTTGTTAGTGTTAAAATAGTAAATAAAAAGCGAATATAAACTTTATATAGTAAATCAGCATTTCCTCGAGATAGCAAGCGGATATCATTGAGCAAACAGCTTAAAATTAAAAAAAGAATCTGACCGTTGACCACGTGAGCCATTGATGCAAAGGCGAACGGTGTTTTTAACTTTCATTTCACTTACCTATTGAACAATAGCATTGTTTCATTCCACTTTCTTCGTCAATAACATCCCATGTAGCCTGTACAATTGTACGTATTTCAAGGAAGCCAGATATATTAACCTGTACATTTTGAAGACGGCCAACTAGATTATTAACCACAGAGGAAGTGTGGTCAATAGTAATAGGACCTGAGTGAAACAATGATCTAAGTCCTGCATTGTTTTCTGCTATTGCAGTGACATACACTCGTGTTCCATGAGGGGCGTTGGCATAAATCAGATGTTTGTTATTAAAGTGGTAGTAATTTGACAGCGATTTGATCTGAAATCCATCGACAGTTGTTCCAGCACCTAACTCAACCTGTAAAAGGTGAATGTTTATCAATTTCGGGAAATTTGGAATATTTTAGAAATAATAAATATTAAACGTACTATTTTATAAACTCAAAATATCTGTTTATTTTGCTAAATAAAAGCTTTGTTAGTAGTGTCACAATTCCTACTATGAAAGAATATGAGCATCTTAATTTCTATATAAATTCCTTGCTATTGTAACAGTTTCTAAACTGTTCTTTCATGAAAGGCGTGATATTTGTGGGGCCAGACTAGTTCTCCTTTTGCAACTGTTACGCCGGCGTCCGCATTTTGCGTTCCACAAATATGAAATTAACGGAATAAAATAATTCAAAGTATGCGGGAACTTACAGCTATGATTGATTCCATAGCAATTTTACCAAACGAGTTATAAAAATTACAGTTATAGGTATTATTTGCTAATGTAATGTACGCACCTTGCTCAAAGAGCTGTCTTCATCCTTTACAAGCAACTGTACCGCTAACATGGAACGGGAAATCTGTTTCAGTTCTATAGTTTTATTGTTGTCTTCAATAATCTGAATGCACTCAAACAATGTCATGTTCACCGTTATATTTGTTTGATAATCAGTTTCTAAAGATATGTTTTGAAGCCCAGTATTTTGAGAGGAGAAGCTATGTTCAAAATTGTAACCCTGGTTGTGATCTTTTACAATAGGAAGGTACATATGCATTCGGTCTATATTGATTTTAATTTTCATTTGATAGTCATCAATGGAAAGCAAATTTCCAGTTATCTTATATAACTTTTGCAAAGAAGAAGTATACTGCAGATTAACTGCCGTTTCGTCAATTCCACTCATGACTTTAGATACTTGTCCGATATCCGAATACTTTTCACATCTGTATCCAACAGGCGGAGTGGTATCAATCGTTATACCTTTCGAAACAGCTACTGTACTTACATGTCCAACATTATCAACAGCTTTAACAAGACCGTAATAGGTTTTCCCGTTTTCTAATGCTAAATTTTGAAACACATAATTTGTTCTGAGGCCTGTGTTCGTGGTGTTATTACTTTGGTTTGCAAACGGCATATGCGATATAGCAGCATAATAATTCTTTATTCCCGAAAACGCATCCTGAAATCCATACCATGATATACCGATTGATGAAGCTGACGACTGATATTCAGTGTTTCTATAGTTCCGTGTGTTGAAAACGACCCCAGTAACAGGAACGTCCATGTCAATTACAAAACCATCCGATAAAGCAGATGTATGCAAACCTACGGTATTGTATGCAGTAACGGAGAAAAAATATTTTGTACCGTGCGACAATGAAATATTTGCCAAAGTAATATTGGTATTCAATCCAACGTTTTTTCGACTAAGTGTATCATCTCCTGAAATAAATGAATAATCAAAAGTAGGTCAAATCTCCACGTATTTGTCAACAGTAATTATTAACCTTCATGCGTAAAAACAATGTTCGTTTCTATTTCTTTCAAATCAATCATAAATCGTCAGTAAAATTAAGAAAGATAAAAACAAATTACTACAGAACTGATAAGGATATATCTTTTCTCAACGTAATTAACTTGTAACTATAAGAATCTTAAGAAGCAAAGGAGGTAGTCATGCAAAGTTAAAGAACTCTTGGTCTGATTAAGTCTGGTCAGGAAAAGAAATAAAATAGGCAAAACTTAAATAAATGTTTATTTATGATAAATTAATTGTTGTATGATTTATTAAGAAAACAAATTCTTAACCTCACCAAAAGGGTATGTTCCTAATGATATAACGTAATATCTGACATGTCCTGGCTGTTCAAGGAAGACGCCAGCCCAACAAGCAGTAATTTTATCCATCAAATCTATTACGTCAAAATCGGCATCGCATAATTCATTAGAGTCATTTACAGATCGACCTCGCCTTATTGATGGCGCCGTTTGGTCAACTGTGATCGGAGCTGATCGATAAATGGCATATGCACTACCTGAAAACCAAACTCGAACATAAATGACGTATTTTTCCCCTGCAATGAGTGTTTTGTTTACAGGAAGACAATGTACGACATGCTTTTGCAAACCGACATCGTTCCAAGGCCTTTCGTTTTTAAAGTCAAATATCCCTTCTCCAACGGGCTGGTCTTGTAAACCCATACTCCATTCAAAACGTGTTATGTTTTTGTTACCAATTTCGTCATTTACCCTCCAACTCCCAGCTAAGCAAGCAGAGGACGCAGTTATATTAGGAGACATTCCATTCATTCCATTAAACACGTCAATGTGTGGAATTAAATGACTGGAAACAGACCCATCTACTTCTTTACAACTAATGTTAGTTTTAGCTTCCACACACGGTCTTCCAACTACTGCACAAGTGCAATCTTTATTGCAGTAGTGAATATCACATGAATGCTTTTCCAGTTCAAGTGATCCCTTAAGGTCAGCAGTATCAAGTATACTTGATGAAGATAGAACGGTTACGGAAACGCGTGCTAATGAACTGTTCAAACCAACAGAATTTTCAGCCCATATTGTCAAAAAGAGTGTATCATCTCTTTCTAAATTTTCATTTAAAAGAAAGGAATGTTTGTTTTCAATTTCAGAACCATCCACGTTAACAGTAGATACGCCACTGGTCAGTTCGTGGCCACTGTATGTTCTTCTGACGGTGATAAAATACCTTATAATACCAGATTCCTGGTCGTGGAATCCATACCATGATAATGTTATATTTGACCTCCATTCTCCAAAGGAGCTTTTCAGGTTTTCCCATAGCATTGGTGGTTTAAAACCTCCAAGGTGTGGCGGAGATGAATCAATTTTGAGGTCATCACTTCTTTCGGAAGAACAAAGGCCAGCTAGATTGCAGCTTGTAATGGTAACAAAATACGTATCACCGTTATGAAGCCACGATTTGCCATCTAAATTTATGGTTAATTCATTTTCTGGTCCAAGTTTTACATGCTCCACTGGGGTGTGTCCTTCGTGATGTGTCTTAAGTGTGACATCATGATATGCAATTGGACTTTCGTCATCATCAAATTTCCAGTATATTCTAATAACTGATTTATCCCATTGTCCTTCCTTTCCGGCAATGTTGTTGTTTTCAAGCACGAACGTTGGTTTGATTGACGTAATAGGTGGTGTTGCATCGACAAAAAAGCTATCAGATGTTTGTCTGACATTCAAACGAACGTTATTGTAAGCAGTGACCGTTGCATACAAATCAGTTTGAGGTGGAAGGTTAAGACCGGTTTTGATGACATTAGACTGTAATAAACAGTTTGTGTTTGGTAAAATGTCACAGTTGCCGGGTTTGGTTCCAATACACATATCATAGCGATCAATGCCAGACTGTGGGTCATCAAAACCTGCCCATCTGACATGTAGAGAGGACCTGCAGTATATTAATATAATATTTATACGATTATTTAATTTCAAGTTTAAAACAAAACACTTTGAATTTCAAAATTCAAATACATAAAAATAACAACAATTTTTGATGCTACAACTAAATGAATATATTCCATGGATACAATAAACACCTACGTATGTGATTGGAATTTTCGATGAAATTCGTCTGATCCGATCTGAACAAGGCCTTGTATCGGCGGCGAATTGTCAATAACTATGCCATCAGATACACGGGTTACACAGAGACCGGCATAATTACATGCATCTACTGTTGTATAATACTTCTGTCCAGTAATGAATTGTGAATGCCAAGTGATATCTAAGGCAAATATAAAGAAACGTCAAGGGTAGAGTGGCTTCAAGAAATGGTATATTATAAAATGTGTTTTAGATATATATAAAATTGAAAAAATAATGAGTCGTTGATAAACCAAAATTCATATACTAAATTGAACAACAGACCACTTTTTTCTAATGTTCTAATTTTCAATAAACAAAAGCAGGTCCTATGATGAAACTTACTACTAATTCATGTTGCTAGCAAATAATAAAGAGTACAATTTGTATTCCGATGTAATTTAAAAAAATGTTTGAACTTGTCTATCAACTGCTAAAGTATAAATGTAAGAAAACTTAAACTATAGCAAGAAGATCAGGAAAATTTCGTATCTCTTAATAGGAACGTCCAATGTAACATTCGTTTATTTATGTTTTAACTGATTAGTAACAATATCAACTTTCTAATGTGAAGCTGTGAAATCACCATATTCCAGGGGGACTAAATTTCATGATTTTCGATTTTCCGTTAATCCATATTATTAAATCCTAACATTCTTGTTCTAATTTCTGGCCCTGACTGGTCCGTTTTGGCCTGGCCTGGTCCGATGACATGATCTGTCTACTTAGCCAAATCAGGCTAGGCTAGGAAAGGCTAATGTGTCAAAAGCCTTAGAAAACTGACGTCAGGGACTATAGGATTGTAACATTTGGATCTGGTTTATTTCCTCATTCACCCAACTAAGCGGTCTGTATGTTTTAAAATTACATTTCTATTAGGAAATTTTACCCTAAACATTCAAATCTGGTCCCAGAGGGTTTCTCTGGCAGCAGAGACGTAAAATAACTGTAAGTTATCTGTAAAATGAACACATGTAATCTATCAGGTTGTAAAATAGCAGCACATAACTACAAAGTATCAGAATATTTTTATATATGCTACAATAATGTAGTACAAAGCATATTTTATAAAGATCAGTCGTCATTTATTGTTCAGATAGTTTTGAACTTGTGAACAATAGTTCAAATATTAATTTACATCTTTTGTCAAGATCACTAACAAGAATCTTGAAATACTTGATAATTCCCCTAAGACATTGGTAGCCTTAAACAGCTGTTAATATCATCTGTTTGATATGTGGTGATTTTCAAATACATAAAAGATGTTGCAGTTATATTTATGTCTGTAGAATACGCAATTTACAGTAATTATATATTTCAATATATAATTGTTTGGGAAATTAAAATATGTTTATATTGATTATATTAATTGTTCGCGAAATCTGACATTTATCTGAATTTGTTAACAATTAACCCGGCTAGACCAGGCCAGGTCAGGCGAGGCCAGATCACTTTTAAGTGTATTCAATAGAATATATTTTCTAAAATATTCCCATGAAGTAGCAAGCTTAGCAGAAACCATAGAAAAATGCAAAAGAACTTAAATCATGTTACAGTAGCTCACTGATTTTGTATACTAGCTACTATTCAATCAAATTTAATATGTTTTAAACATGTTGTTCTAACACAATGTTTTAGCAGTAAAGATTCTATAGCTGTATTTTACACGTTTCATCTTACCCTCAACTAACCCAACATCAACAAATGGTTCAATGTCATCTAAGTAAGCCTTTGTGCCAAGCCCGATTCGATAGTAAGCTATTCCAGCTTGGGAATCAATAAAACCCTTCCAGTGCGCACTGATACGACTGAGATCTGTTTGATAGTCGGCATCTTTCTGTGGTAATGACAGGGCAGTTATCGAGGCATAATCTCAACATACAGTTTCATTTTTAAACAAGAGCCATGTTACACATGGCTAACCCCCCGCCGGGCATATTATAATTGAAGGCTAAAGTTCCTGGCAAGTTAGTGTCTGAAAGTATTAATTTTGGGGAAAGCTTTGAAGAACCGTTTAGTTGTGGTCCGCATCAGGGGTTTTAAGATGTTGAAGAAAGAATAAGTCAGTAGTGAGGTGGTTTACTGCTAAATTTTATTAATTTTCATGAACAGTATAGCTATGATGTTTTTCTATATGGCTACTGTGAAAAGAGGGAATGGAAAGCTAACAGGGAACAAGAGTGCCAGAATGTCACAATATATGCCCGTCAAAGCAAATTTCTTTACTCTAGCAGCTGTATTTGCAAATGGAATGTTAATTTTGTGGTTGTTTAGTAATCATTGTAAGTCTTTT
Organism: Mercenaria mercenaria; assembly: GCF_021730395.1. Taxonomy (NCBI): domain Eukaryota; kingdom Metazoa; phylum Mollusca; class Bivalvia; order Venerida; family Veneridae; genus Mercenaria; species Mercenaria mercenaria. The sequence continues at coordinate 721 of NW_026461704.1, read as the reverse complement.
GTTTTTTAAAGTCCACAAAAAAACTCCTTACCAGGTAGAGATACCTTATTTAATAATAAAATACACCTAAAATTGGAGAGTAACATCTATGTTGTACCACAGAAAAGTGGTCTTGTTTTTCCCTAGGGTCAATTATAAAAATGTTACAATATAAGTTATTTATAGTAACAACTAAGGGAAGTTAATCTTTAAAAAAAAAATTAAAAAAATGCAAGTCCACACAAAAATCTTTATTAGGTAGAGATTGGTCAAAATACACCTAAAAATTGGATTTAGCATGCTTGTTGTACTACAGAAAAGTGGTCTCGAATTTTCCCTGCGACTAGTAATGAAAAAGTTACAATAAAAGCTATTTAAAGTAACAACAAAGGGAAGTAATTCTAAAGAAGGGAACTGCAAACTGCACCTCCTCCCAATGTGTTCTATCAGTGTATGAAGTTTGAAGAAATTCCCTCCAGTACTTTTGGAGTTATGCTCCGGACAAATTTTTTTAAGAAAATATGATAAAGGGGAATAACTCAAAAAATAGGAAAGGCAGAGTTATTGTTCTTGCACACTGCATTTCCTCCCAATGTGTTCTATCAGTGTATGAAGTTTGAAGAAAATCCCTCCAGTACTTTTGGAGTTATGCTCCGGACAAAGATCGTTGCGGACGCACGGACGACGGACGCACGGACGGAGAGCATTTCTAATATCCCCTTCGCCTTTGGCGGGGGGAAAT